>NW_024609835.1:221834069-222125523 GCF_016920785.2 Ixodes scapularis
CTGCTAGCTTTGCGCATTTCTAATTACTAATATTAAACAGCGCACAAAACGTCGGAAGAAGAGAAAAGGTCAGTAGGACGAAAGAGCGCCGACTTTCAACTGATTTATTTAGACAGGAGAGAAATGGAAGAAAAAGAAGCTGCGAATATTGAATCCCACGAGAAGACAAGGTATAAGAAAAAAAAATAAAAATAAAAGGAAGAAAATATGTACAGAGTAGATCGATATATTAAAAAAAAAAGAAGGAAAAAAATCGAAAGAAAGAAAAAGGAGAAAGGAGAAATAAATGGAAAAATTAAGAAAACGGTACTTTCACCCCTTTCCGGGCAAAGTTACTGCGCATAGGCGTTGGCCAAAAAAGACACCTTCTTAGCACCCAGCGACAGGGACAACTGGCAGACGCATTGGTGTCCTATCTTTTTTTAATTGAAAAGCCTTGTAGATCTCTCGAGTCGTCCGGTCTTGAAATCTCCCAAGAACAGTTCTTTCACCAAAAGTCGGTGTGCACTGGCAGGAGCGACAGTGTGTAGGCAAGTGCCCACCTACCGTGGCTTGAAGTGAATAGAAATGTTTTCTAAGCCGGTCGTTGGCGCATCGTTCAGTCTGTCCTATATAGCATCTACCGCACGTCAGAGGGATCTTGGAGACCGCGTCCTCCGTGCAGTTAAAGACTTGTTCTTGCGCCTCTTGTGGCATACGCCTCGTAAACGATTGTCGAGGACGGACCCCACTTTGGCGCAGATCTTGGATAAATGTAGGGGGGCCGGAAACACCACGGGGACATCATGCCTGTTTGCGATTTCCTTTAAATTGTGAGACAATTTATGCATTTCGCACGAGTGCTAACTTTAGGGCACCACCATGCTCCCCCCCCCCCCCCCCCCGTTTAAACATTTTTTTTGTTTCTAAACTATAATAATTTAATGGTTTTCGATGACGTCTAGCAAGGTTCAGGTTCAAACTCTATGTTTAGCCATACTAATTAAGTTATTTAACAAATATTATCTAATAAAAAGGGCTTATCATTGCAACTAACCTCCCATATTATGTCCCCCTAGGTGCGTAACTCATGTGCACAGATTGCATTAGTATGACTTTCATGGTTTATGCATTTATTTATTCATTCACGTTACCTCGCAGCGCCCGAAGGCCATACTGCGAGGAAGGATACCAATACATATCAGCCAAAGGTGCAAAGATCAGGCAATGAGGAATACGCTCGCAAGACAAAATTCATATCACATGGTCGTTCTATAGAGGCATTAACATGAAGACGCCTGGTTAGCTAAGAAAAACAACTTTCTTTAAACGCACTGCGAACTTTTTTTTTTTTTTTTATTGCAGGATATTTACGAAATTCCGAGGACACCTAAGCACTTTTTATGAGTTGTGAATGCGTCTGCGGTGTACTGGTGTAAACGGCCACGATTCGCTACTGGCCGAGGTTGCGGCCGGTGGCCGATCGCGCGCTCTCGTAAAGCGGCCGCAGCCACCCCCCCCCCCCCCCTTCTTCCGGCAACGCCTGCCACGAGAGCGGTGGCCGCCAATGGGCTCTCTAGAAGCCGTTTTGCTCAACCAATGAGAATATATTTTTTTTTTTTTTTTTTATTTGCGGTTCCGACATTGCCGGCTCCGCTCCGCGGATAGTCATTGCTCTCATATTAATAACCGCATTTACCACCTCACTAAAAAATGCTGTTGTAGATATGATAGAAATTATTCCTTGAGGTAGTGAGCTTCAGCCTCTTGTTGAAATCTAAAAAAAAAAGTTTGAACTATTTTTTTTTACAAAGTATTTTTAAATCTAGTGTGTAAAATCTAAAATAAAAACACCCTGTATGTAACAAACACGATGCACCTTCCGAAATACTCACGTAGCTTTAGCCAATGCTTGCGGAACAATTCACTCAAACCTTCCACCAAGTAGCTCCTGCCATTTCGCCCTTCACGAGTAATCTAATATCCTGCTTTCCGCTTCTTTGGGATAGATTGCGCGCGGAATATTTCAGGAGAGGTAACGGAACGCCAACCAACCACAAGCGCGTTGCCGGTGTTTCCCACGCGGTCCTCTTTATCTACTCCTAATTGTGAACACGCCCGTAAACTAGCGCCTGTTTCGATTGCGGCTGGTGTCGTGAGTGTGGCCACGGTCTGGGATGGGCACGCATGTGGCGATGGCGTCAGAGAGCGCCTTTATCTGCGCAAAGCGCGTTTATGACACGCTCGCCGGCTACGCCGAATAAAAGCACAGGCCTCCGATAGGGACGGTTCATCCTCCGCCTGAGAAGCCCAAGGACTTAACCAATATACGTGAGTACCGCCTGGCAGCTCATTTTCAAGATTGCCTAATTCACAGTAAATCTTTCGTGATGTATTGCTCGACATTGCAGGAATGTCGAATATTATGTAGTTGTTTATTTATTGCGTGCAAAATTTAATTCACGTAGGGTATCGAAATGCAGTTTCCTCACTCTTCGTTGAGACGCTTTATGCGACGGTGCTACGTACGCTTTGGCCAGACGTACTTTATATTGAACGGCAGAATAAAACAAAACATTATTTATTTACTCACGTCGTACAATCTGGGCCAGGAAAAGGCGAATCGAGAACAGCCGCCTAAAAACTGCCTCATCAAATGGCCCTTTCATAAAGGTGTATACTGTACGTTTACATCAGGCAACAAACAGTCCTGCATCTATTTAAAACTGAACTAACTTGCCCGAGCCAACGAGTACCTAGAAAATTCGCCCTGCTTCAAATAGCTTTTATAGAAATATCAATTCAATCTCTTTTAAACTACAGTATCAGGGTTCGTTTCAAATATACCGGTCCACGTCCGACGTATCTCCTTGGCAAACTGTTACCACGCGTAATCTAGTCAATTGCTCCGTGTGTTTTAGTACCATTAAAGGGGGTGTCCATTGGAGCTCCCGACATAGACTTCAAACGTTTCGAGGCAGTGGTTTAAAGATTGACGAAAGGAACAGAAGTGAACAGCGCTGGTACTGTTTGGTCGGACTCCTTGCATCAGTTTGCGGTGTTATTAGTGACGTGAACAGCCAGAAAGACCAGCCAAAGTACTCAGCGACCACAATCGTAAGGAAGGCCTCGACGTCAGATGTTTGTTCACGTGTTTACAGTAGGTTTGTTCTTCAACGCTATCTATTCCAGTAAACATCAACGTTAGCGACGCGTGACCTTACGTCAGGTTTTGGAAATGGCAATAGAGACACCCGGGAAGCGAAGAGGTACTTCTAAATTGAACTTAACATACTCTAGATGTAATAACAAGTAGCAGTTCCGCATATAAGGTATTTCTTTTAGGTACGACGGATATTGTTCAGCTGTCGCTTTATTCACTAATTGGAGGGCTCCTATAAATTTTTAAATTTTTTTTTTTTTTGGAGGGGGGTGGGGGGGGGGGGGGGGCAGAGCCGCGTGAGCTATTTGGTGAAACTTGGATGACTTCCATTAGTCAAGTTGCGCACATTCAGAGTCTGCTGATGCCCATGGGCCGGAGCCGGATATCCTGGAAGGTTTCGTGGGGGAACGGGGTTGGGGGGGGGGGGGGGGGGGGGGGGGGGGGTTGTTGACGGATTGCCGTTTTGAATGGCTAATCTTGAGGAGGATCTGCTATGTGGATCTCGCAATATTATCGACATCAGGCTCGCACGAGTCACGCAACACCTACCGTACCAAAGTTAGTTTTTTCTTCTTTCAACTTTACAAATGAACAGATCTCGATCGTTACCTCGCTTTTTTATTTGAATTGCATTTTTAATTATGTTCCGGACACACAAACCATATCAACCCTTCCAGTAAGTTGACCTGAAACTCAGGGTTCGCGGTATCAAAACTTTAAATTTACTCGATCTTTCTGATAAACCCGGGGAGCACATCATCTTTCGAGGGGGAATGATGCCTGCGGTATAAGTTCCTCTGCTTTGTTACTGAGAGCTCTTGGGTGGCTCAGAATTGGCAAGACAAGTTTAAATGTATTAAGGAGTGCAACTGTGTCACGAGAATGCTTTAATGAGTCGTTTGCCATGAATTCTGCTCTTTTCGTGAGTTTCTGCCAGGCCTTGAATTCTTAGGGCTCTTGGATTGCGAGGAACACCTTGTAGTATCTAAAATAATATAGAAGGAAAGTAGGGTTATTGCGCCCTTTACGCTATTTAAACACTGCTGCGTTAAGTTGGGACATCATACACCCCTTGCGCTATCTCTTGGTACGCTATGAACTTGCGATTAACCCCGTGACATCTTGAGTCAACGTGGGGAGATAGGCTTCGCCATTCGGGAGCCAGCGGCACGCGCCAACGGTTCCCCGTGGAATAATTATGCTGGAATCAGTATCCTTCGCCCCATCGGTCGCTTGCAGACCTTGTATGTTGGACTAAGCATGTTTTACCGTTTACCTTAGAGACCGCAATGGGCACTTTCCACCAATAGAGCTTTTTTTTTTTTTTCATAGCAGCCAATTTATTTGAAGAGGAAAACACAAAAAGGTGGCCATCGCTTATTCGCGCTAACGGTTTCGCGCAGTGCTTTCTAAATAAGTAATGTTTTCCCGTTGTGTTTATTGGGCATGGCGGACATCAGATGACGAAATAAGCATCAAATCAAGAGAGCTAATTATCCTGAATATTTCGTGACACTTTTTAAATGTTAGTTTCAGAGCTCATATCGCACTTGAAGTATTAACTGCAGCTAGGATTAGAGGAAAACTGTTTTCGACATGTTAACCGCCTCCAAGATATTCATCATATCAGTCTTCGCGTTTTTGTCGCCTAATTCCGAAACTGGACGCAGAAACAGCGCCGGGACTTCCGTCCAGAATAATGCATAGGAGTGAGACCTTGTTTCGCCCATTTTGTGAATAGCGAGTTTTCGAATAGCGTCCGCAAAAGTTTTCCATACAGAAAGTGTCGTCGTTACCACGCGTCAATTCGAAGACGGGTGTGGCCTCGGCCCACCTGTAGTGGCTATGACGTCATTCAAAGGTTTCTCGTGGGCTATTTTAAAGCTCGCTATTATCTCAGCTGCATATTCTTAGCGTGTGCAGCGAAGTCGCGCTTTCCAAATGATGAAAAGCGCCCGAAACAAGTACTTTATTTTTCTCCGCATCACTATGCACGCGATTTCCGGTGCCCTTCGTGCTTCCAGTTTCGAAATCATTTGACGAAAACGTGGAAATTAAAACCACTAGCATTTCAAAAAATCTTTAAACTGATTTAGCCTCTCATCGTAACTACTGTCAATACTGCAACCGTAGCATGACCATTGAATCATAATTAAAAAGTTAATCAGGAAAAGTAATTTTTTAGCCTACTTACCGTGCCACTTATTCCCCCATCTAATGTCCGCCGAGCCTGATGAATTCACAAAGACGATGCCAATGCAACTCTCACACATTTGTTTTTAATCGGTTGGGATTTAAGTCACACACCCTGTATTTTATTGATTTTAGCGAATGGCTACAAGTACATGCTTGCGGGCCTCCCCACACGCTTCCTTTATTGAGTGCTATGTAATCGTATCTCGGGTAATGCACCGAACTTAACACTAAGAGCTTGCGGATGTTGGTTTCAATGGCGCCTCGGATGACAATCCTTTACAACAGCCCCGTGCCTACCGCCGTGCTCTTGAATGCCCGGGTGACAGGCCATGCCATCTCTTGGCCATCAGGCGACATAAAAGAGTACGCCCACCTATCGGGCATCATCTTTTTCTGAATAAGAACCCCGACATCGCCAGCTGTAAATTAAAGCTCTACAAGCGTGGAAGTACTGATCTTAAAAAGAAGGCAAAATCAAAAGGAAGCATTCAAACATCAAACTGTACTAGATATAGCGTGTTGTAGCGTGAATTAAGAAATCCTAAATTGAGGGGCGGATACGGCAACACGCGATATCTCTTTCGAAAGTCACGTGCCCCTTGTTAGCAGGTCGGAGTTACTGCGCAATGAAGGAACAGTCGACACCACAGAAGGAGCAGGCTTTTTATATAAGATAGCATTGAAATGGTATTAGCAGAATATTCATACTTCGCTTCACCATACGTCGGAGAGATTATCCAACGCTATATACTACGCCTCCGCTCCGCTTTTAGACCGGACGCGGCCGACCCTACGAGCTGATGGGACTGATCAAAACGTCAAAAGTGCTCCTCACTGGGCCTTTCCTGTACTTGATTGGTTCAGCGATGATAGAGCACCTATAGAAACAGGACGAACATCATGTTGGTGCGGTTTTGACGCTGTATGAATGATCCTATCAGCTCGTAGGGTCGGCTGTGTCCGTGCAATTGAGTAGAGATTTCACGACTTCCACCAAGGGCGGACTTTAGAAGCGGGGTCTATTGCTATTTTAATGCTAACGCATTAACTTACTCATGGAGCGAAGCCGGCGTTGTCTGTAGCAGCGAAAAACGGCACCTAAATTTCCATTGGCTGAGCGAAACGGCACCTTAATTTCCATTGGCTGCGACGCGTCATGTGGCTTCATAGCAACGGTGTCATCGTTGTTAAGGAGCCAGCCGAACTGCTGGCGGCGCAGCGGGAGGGGGGAACGCGGGTATGCGCTGGCCTACTGTTAGGTCTAACATTAGGCATATCGTTACGCTTTCAGATCTAAAGCGCGAAACACATGTACGACGACGCTGTCCGATCCGACGTCCGACCAGGCAATACGACGGTCGGAGGCGAGGGTATTCAACGCTCTCCGATGCTACGAAAACCCTCCCCCCCCCCCCCCCCCCCCCCCAAGGTCATTCCGGCAGTCCGCACGTCGGATCGGAAGGTTTCGTCGTACATGTGTTTCGCGCTTTAAAGGAGCTGTGCAACGATTTTAACGTTGAAAGAATTGGCATATTCAGCTTGTGATGTTGTTCACCTTGTCACAAATGATAGAAAAAACACCTCCTTTCATCGAAATGCGATTCCGCCGCGTAATAGCGAGGCAAAACTTAGAATATTCCCCGACCTGCATCCGCGAGCGGCGGCCATGAGAAATACGCGGCATAACGTCAAAGCGGAATGCTGTAGAAAGATAGCAAGTTGTGCGAATACCTGCTCAATAAGAGGTAGCTTTTCTATAAATCTTGTCGTTCCAACATATATATAAATGTGTAAAAAACCTGGTATCATCGAAAAAACTTTTATCATACGGAGTTTTAGTGGCGCCATCTATCCTAGGTCCACAAAACCGTCAGTTCTCTCAGCTACCGCGAACAGCCGCCAGAAACCAAAGGGGGAGGGGAACAGTGCCGGACAGGCTATACGCGGCCGGCGTATGGCCGGACCCGGATGAGACTTTCCTCCTTTCACCGTATTGTTCGCGCGGCACCGGCCAGCACGTGGTCACGCGGTCGCGAGCGGATGAGTTCTCGCTGCTCACTGATGGCTCTAACGAGAGAACTTTTCCGGAACCCCGAGCCTACCCCCTAAACGTCACTGCGCACATGAACCGGAATAGGACGTACGAGTTGAGAGGCGGCAAAAACCTGGATCTTTTTCATTTTTGTAAATAAAAGCTAAGGTACCCAGGCAAATCTTTTTTCTGTAGTTCACTTCAGAAGTGTCCGGCATCAACTTCCACAATAATTTAAGCAAAGCCCTGAAATTGTTGCACAGCTCCTTTAACGCTGTTTGCTGTTTGACGTGAGGAGGGGGAGGGCGGGAAGTGCAGCTGTTTGACGTGAGGGGGGGGGGGGGGAGGTTAGGCCTAACGTCGTCAACCGGTACCCGCAGCAAGGGCGATTATGATAATGAGAGGACATGGTGATTTCAGCACGCGCCGCGTCGAGCTTTGCACTGCTGCCGCTTCCTCACCCAGCGGCGATGCAATCATCAGCAAGCCAAGGCAGTCTGCGTGGCGCACCGCTGCACTTTTTGCCTGCGTTACGGCCACTTCTGCTCCTCTCGGCGCCGAGAATACTTTCGCATTGACAACTCATAAGAAGTGCTTAGGTGTCCCCGGAATTTTAAATGCGATAGCATCTTTTTCGGCTGGCCCGGCAGCGGTCATGACAGTGCTACTTAGATACTACGCACCTTTTAGGCACATACCGCCTTATAACGTTGCTAAGATGTATGCACGTTCTTTTGTAAGAGTGAGTGAGCACTTAAAGATGAATCAATATGCGCTCGAGTAGAGGCTCCAGCAACCTAGTGAAGAAATGTGACCACTTAGGGTTGTTAACAGTAAAAGTCAGGCACGTAGTCAGGACTTTGAATTGGGGGAGGGGGGGTGGGGGGGGGGGGGCATGACAAATTGCGTATGAGGAGAAGGGGAGAGAGGAGGCCCCAGCAGGGATGGAAGATTTCGGGGAGGGGGGCCCAGCTCCATGGGCGCCCCCCCCCTGACTACGTGCCTGGTGGGAGTCATAGCTTGAGCTGAGGGGGACTGTGGATACCACTGACAGCAGCAGCGTAGAGGAGGAGCAGAATAATGTAACAATAGAGACGACTAGCAGATAATGGGATAAGGCAGAAAGTAAGGTTCCAGCAGGCACGGTGACAGGCTCAGACGACTTACCCATGGAACTCATTAAGACAATAGAAAAAAATGAAAGTCGCTTACAACCCCCTGTAACACCGAATTAGAACGCAACTCTTGAGGAGGAGGAGGGAAGGGTACTGAGGGGAGCGTATACCCCTCCTCCCTCCTTCTCATTTCCTCATCGTCAGTGCTAGCCCTCCCTCCGAGCGGCGTCGGCGTCGCCGTCGGCATAACCGTGACGTCACGTGACTCCCGTGAGGTCACGTGACCCCCGGAGGTCATGTGGCGTCATACGTGACGTCATCGTGATAATGACAATGACGTCATTGTGATGACGTCATTACCGGTGACGTCACTAATGACGTCATCGTGATGATGACGATGACGTCATCATGCTGACGTCACTGATGACGTCATCAGTGACGCCATCGTGATGGTGATGACGATGGCGATCAGAATAACGTCATCAGTGACGTCACGCGTCCCATAATGCACCGCGGGCTACGCCGACGCCGACGGCGACGGCGACGCCGCTCAAGCCGGCAACGGGCGCCTAAGTGCTGCGCTCTAAAACAAGCAAACTGGAGTTATGGCATCTGATTAATAAAATAATTATAGGAAGAGAGGTACCCAATGATTGGAAACTAAGTAAAATGATACTAATATATAAAGCAGAGGAATCAAAGACAACATGAAGGCATATCGCCCAGTAACGGTAACTTCGGTTATCTACAGATTATCTATGCAGATAGTAAAGCGTAGAACGGAGCAATCGGCAGAATATATGCAAATACTAGATGAGCTCAAAAATGGATTCTGAAAAGATAGAAGACTGGAAAATGACTTATTCGTCGTCACACAATGTATAGAAAAAGCAATGAAGAACCAAACTCCTTTATGGGTAGCATTTTTGGCTTAAAGGGAGCGTACAATATTGTGAGCCAGGAAAAACTCTGACGTCAGCTGAAGGAGTGTAACTTAGATGCAAAGCTGGTTAGATTCCTTCAGCAGGTGTACGCAAACAATAAGGTAGTCATAACTGGAGAAGGAGAAACTACAAAACCCGCAGCAAAAGAAAGAACTGAGGCAGGGCTGTCCACCGTCACCTCTGCTTTTCATGATATATCTCAGTGAAATGCATAAAAAAAATTAGAGCAGAGCAACTTAAATTTTGATGTGAGTTATATGGAAGAAGGGAGAAATGTAGTACAGGTAATACCAGGACTGATGCATGCGGACGATATAGTACTTATGGCAGATACCCAGGATACGTTACAGGAACAAGTTGGAATATGTGGACAGGAAGGAGACACCTTGGGCATCTGTTTTACTAGTGACGAGTCTAGAGTAATCGTGATTAACGACGAAAAGAAACCCCTGAGGTCACAGGACATGAAAATAGACCCTGTAGAAAAATACAAATACCTGGGAGTCTGGCTCATTGAGGGAAGGAAATATCTAGAGGAACATGAGGAGAATATAATTATAAAAGGGAAAATATATAATCTATTATGAAGCTCGAGGCACTATGAAACTATAATAAATATGAAGTGGTCACAAGTCTGTAAAAAAGAGTGATGGTGCCAGGACTGTCTTTTGGCGATGGGGTGGGGCGGATCCAGAGCTCCGTTAGGGGGGGGGGGGGGGGCGAATATTTTTAAGAATACTATCTCTCATTCTTTCTTGTGTAAGAGGGTCCACCCATGTCAAATTGCCCTCCGAGAAGTGGGGGGGGGGGGGTTAACTTTGTTTAGGGGGCGGCCGCCCCCGTCACCCCCCCCCCCCCCTTGGATCCACCACTGGGGTTCTGTGCATAAAATCAGAGGTTCAATCAGAATTAAAAATTCGACAAAGAAGCGTAGCCAGATTGGCACTGGGAGCACGTGGAAAGACACCAAATGAGGAAGTACAGGGGAAGAAAATATTGGCTGGTCGTTTTTTGAGAGAAGGGAGACAATTAGTTGAAATTTAAACAATGGTTTACCGAATCGGATGATGCGGGGTGGGGTGGGCACGGAAGGTATTCAAGTATTTATACATTAAAATTTTAAGCACACAATGAACAAGCCGAACCTGAAAGCTGACATTTAAATACCTACACACTAGTCTGGGGGCTGAGCAGATTACTTCAATGGAAAATGGAGTGAAAGAGGCACAAAAAAAAAGTATGGCAGGTACGATCGAATGCTGAAAAGTTAGCTCTAACAATGTTCAGCACACAAAAACGGGACATAAGAAAAGAAACTGTTTTACAATTCACTGGAAAGTTATTTACTGTTTGATGCTAGAACGGGAGTTTTGAGGAGGAGGACGTATAGGGCTAAGTTTCAGGACACAGACACATTATGTGCTGCCTGCCATAATGAGAGCGAGACACTAGAACACTTGGTTTTGAAGTGCACGGGGCTGCGCCCTGACTTCCCTAAAATGGTAACAGATTTGGCCGGGGCCCTGGGTTTAGCTGGAGAAGATGGAAGGACGGAAGAGAAAAGTATTATAGCCACAAAGAGGCGATTAGAAGATTCGTAGAAATTATCTAGGGAAAATTGACTAATGCACAACTAACTAGCACAGCTAGGGACAGGCGGGACAGAAAATAATTGGCACTCCCTCCCGTGTGGCTCCGGCGCAAAGTCTTAGCCCTGTCCCGCGGTGGGTCCGGTGCTGGGGTAACGCCGACAGGGTTTCAGCACAGGAAAATTGGCGACTATCTTGCCGAAGAAAAAAGCGAAAAATAATGTTTTTATATTTATTTTTTTTGCTCTATCTTTTAAAGATAATTTTGGGGATATCCCACACTGCCTGGTGATAATTAGGGGGAGAAAATTGGCTTAGAAGGGAAGGTGGAATCATATGTTTGTCTTTTTAACCTTAGGTTATGTAGCAAAAGCTACCGCCCGTTACAAAGGGTATAGCCATTAGCATCCATCCATTCATCTATGCATTAATCTGGCCAAGGGCCAGACGGTTATCGACAGCTTTTTGACTTTTGGCTATGACACCCACATTAGGATTTCCCCTTACCCAAGCCTTCTATATCTCTATTTTTCTTTTTCTCGTCTATTTTTGTTCACTTGCAAATACGCTACCTGTTTAAAAAAATAAAATAGGCTGTGAAACAACCTTCATATAAATTTACTTTATGATATGCGCCAAGTAAGTATTATGACATGTAGTATATTGGTATATAACATCTATGTACCCTACGATCTCGGGCATCTTTGCTTGCCGCTGTAGCAACTTATTGAACATAGTCGTACACGGGGTTATTACTCTTCCGTCGTCGCTGCTTGAGCCTTGGTTGACGCAGCGACCCCGAGGCGGAGCTGGTAAAAGTCCTTCGCCAATGAAGAGCGAGAGAGAACTGCTATCCCCTCCGCCCGTTGTCATATGGAATGCTCTACACAAGAACCTGCCCCACACCAGCGAGAGCTTTTGCGCCAATCTTCGCAGTTTTGTAAGAAAAATCAGCCAGATTGAGCGGCAAACGCAACTTGTTGAATTGTTTCATAATTTTTCCTAACCGGTAGACAACAAAACAATACATTAATGTCAAATTAATCAATTTTTTGAATGCATTTTTTGACTGTATATCCCTAAAAAAGTAAGTATGTAAACCAAATATATGCTTATGTCATAACGTCGTGAAGTGGATCGAGGCGTTTCTATTAAATTGATGTCAGAGGTGAAATAATGAAAGCTTATCTCATCCTTTACCCGTATCATCAGGAGTCCCTCGGAGATCGTTCTTGGAGCCATTTCTATGGCTCCCAGAAGTGCGGCTCGCGGCTCTAGGGAGCCGCGAGCCGCACTTTAACAACCGAAAAGCCGCATGCGGCTCGCGAGCCGCAGCTTGGCCACCCCTGATAGTCAGTCATACAAACTATTGAATCAACTTCTTACTTTTTTCACAGTCAGAGAACAAGAACTCTCGCGTCAGTATTTATTACACTGAAAATATTAATCTCTCATTGCTTTAAATTAATGTTCCGTCTATTCGTTTATTTCTTTATTGCCGTGAAGCGACCACATTCACTGAGCCCGAAAAATAAATGCAGAGATCAACTTGGTTTCCGACACCGTAAAATTTTTTTGAATATATTAAAGCTTTATTAAGCAACAAATCAGACAATTTAATGCTACGCCTTACTCTAAACACAATTAAGAAAAGGGCGTACCGTCTCACCCGACATTCCATGCCGAGGATGGTCAGACAGACGTATGCAAAGAGCCATAAGAAACGCCATTTTAGGGGAAAAGCCGCAGTAAAAAAACACGCTTGACAGATTTTTGTTATATATCATTTGTTTTGTGTTATTTGAAGATCACATTGAATTCCACTCAATAAGCAATTGCTCATTATGATTTTAATTCTGCGTCCCCGTTTTTTTAACAAACTCCATGAAGTTCGACTCAAATGACGTCATCATATTAAAAGTCAACGTGCAAGCAATGAGGAAGAGAAGAGAACACAGAGCATTGACTCTCGACTGATATATTGTGAAAGAAACAGAAAAACGAAGCACCAGAATTGAAACACACACATCAGAAAAAAGGGAAACCTGTGATACATGAATGAAGTATGTTAGAAACGGAAGAGGAAGAAAAAGCAAAACACAAAGACTAGTGCCGCCAAATAAGCTAAGCTTCAGAGTAACGACACTTACCCACCTTGTGGCTTAACTGAATGGTTAGCAGTGGTCTGAAGCTTTATCTGAACTAACAACAAAACTCATTTCCGTCCTTCATGAATGCTTAAGATCAAATCAAAGCAACATTAGATGAGCATCCTTGCACCAAATCTAATGCTGAGGAAGTCTCACATTTGAATCATGACGATCGATAGCTGCGTCTGTTCTGCACAAGCACCAAGATGGCGGCGCGCACAATAATATCTGGGAACAGAGTGCCGATACTATAGGCGTAGCTTAATTAGAGGCTCTACTGAGCACAATAAAGTTCAAGAAAAAGAAAGTCAAAAGAAAAGGAAAGATAAAAGGATAATGAAAAGAGCTAAATACTACTAGGCCGGCCAAAATCAATTGTATTCGTTGGCTAGGAAGGCTACTTCCTTATCACTCATTAAGGAAGTAGCCTTCCTCGCCAACGCTTACAACGATCTATTTGTGCGGCCTAGTATTTGATTCATCTTATTTTCCTTTTTCATTCTTCTCTGTCCTTCTTTTTTTTTGTTCATAAATATAAATGTGTTTTGTTTGTGGCCTTTTTTCATCGTCCTCTTCCCTTTCTAGCACAACTAGATTGAACTAGAAATAGCACAACTGGTTCAGGTATAACTGGTTTATTTCTTTTTTCTGGTGCGCGTTTTATTTCCGATGCCTCATCTTCCTCTTTCTTTCAGAATAGATCAGTTGATAGTCAGTGCTCTGTGTTCTATTTTCTCTTCCTCAGCGCAGTTGATCTGCGCTCTGTTTTAATATGATGTCATCTTAGAAACTAGCTCAACTCTCAACTTTACTATAGAATGACTTCGTTTCAGTACTTTCATTTTTCGAATAATATACACCTCCATTCTTGCAGCATACGCAAGATCGCTCTCAATTGAACCTGCAGAGCGTAACCCTCTTTCCCTAAGCACCACCTCCTCACTGCACTTATAAACACACTTCCAAAAGTGGTTTCCCTGTTCTTAGCTGACACAAAGCAGATAGGAATGGATCAAATTGAGGCGGCTTACCCCTTCGTATCGGGTAATCACAATTTAAGAAAAAAAAACTAGGTCTAGTCAGGGAAAGAGAAACAAAATACGAATAACCAACGGACCCCTGCCGTGGCACCTTTCCCTCTTCACATTCTTCCCCACCAGTACCCTAAACTGTCTTGTACTTTGTGTGAAGTGCGAGGCACTTCAAATTTCACACATTAGTGTGAAGCATTATATTGCTTGACGTAAAAGGCAAGCGCTGTTTCATACAATGGTCTGAATCAACTGTTGTTCGACTAATTGTTTCCTTTTTTTCTTTATGTACCTTCTTTTATGCACCTTTTAGGAGAATGAAAGTTGTGACTTTCGTCCTGGCTATTACCTGTGTGACACTGCTCCAGCAGTGCCAGTCTCAGGAGCCTCCGCCGGGATGTCCCCGCGTGGACCACCACGATGCGACCACCACATATCTACCCAACCCGTACAACTGTTCCACTTACTACGTCTGCGTGCAGGTATGAATAAACAATCTTTTTTTGACATTTTGACAAAGCTTATGCAGACCGAAAACAACGTACGTCGCGCATAATATCAAATCATCGCAATATAACGATCCAGAGCCGGATATAGACCCCTTCGAAAGCGTGCTTTCTCTGGGAAGCTGCAAAATCACTGCGCGACTGTGGTAACAAGCGGCCACAATGTGGCATTCTTAAAAAAATCTACTAATGTCGCCTCATACCTAACTTTATTAGTTTTGAATTCGTATGCTCTGTGATGTCCCTAGTTTTGCCATATTGAGGTGCTCTAAACCTTTTAGCAATGTGCACATTACATTCTAGATCTGTCTATTAAGGAGTGATAGTACAGTATCTGGTCAGAAGGACCGTTTCATTCTCCTATACATATATAAGACTGCATTCAGACACAAGCTGTGCCTTGATTTTAATGCGATGTACATTAATCTGCAGTCCTCAGCAACATAAAACACCCAAACATAAAACACCCATTCGACAATACAGTATTAGGCGGATGTGCTAGTTTTACTTTAGACAGGCCCATATAGCTTAGAATAGGGAAGTATAGAAACCTTCGTTCTATCTTCTCTCTTAAAATAAAGTGCCCCTAGCCAACCAGTGCTTCGAACCGCCACATAAACAGCCTTTACCTCGAACAACATTTCAGACCGGCGCATATCTTTAATGGACGCCAATCCAAAACTAGAATACCTTGAACCCCTCTCTAACTCGTACGCTCAATGCTACCCGTGCAATGAGCGCCCTCCAAGCGGCAACTACGCCACAAATATCACCATGTATTATTAGATGTTAAAGCGCAGGCGAAGAAAAAAAAGCAGAAGAGGACCCGCTGGCGTCGCAGCGTCCCAATCTATCGATATCAAAGTATCGCTGGACTGAACGCTTGTAGAGAACCTATAGCAGACCAGGATTCTGTCGTTTTCACAGCCTCTGCTGTGAAAACGCCAGAATCGCGTTGTCCCACTGGAATCCCAAGTTCTGTCACCAGCCCTTGTTAAAAGAAACGCAGATTAAAGACGAGAATGTTAAAGTAACATGGCACGCGCGTTCCTTCTCAAAAATTACATGACAAAGAACAGCCCAAGGTCATGATACACAAAACAGTCAGAGATGAATTACAGGCGAGCATTTGAAACTTCGAGCAAAAAGAAAAAAAATGGATGTAAGTCTGGGAAGATAACCATCGTGTAAAATTGAATTGTTTGAAGGTGTTTTTGTAGATTGCCTTTGGGCTCCGATAATGACACCCAATAAAAATGCAACCCAATACGCCCATCTAGCTTTCCTAAGGTTCTTAGGCGTCTTCCTCCCTTTCATCCTGTTTTAAGTTGGTGACCGTCCTCTGGTGCCGTTTGGTCGTGTTTTGTTTTGTTTTTCTGACAGAGACTAGGTATTTATGCCAGTTGTATTTTTTATCGAGCTTTCTTGAAGCTTAGTTTTTTATTGTAAATAACTTTAAATTTGCGCAATATAACCATCGTTGTCGTTGCGCCTTTGAAGACTTAATCATCACCATCATCCTGTTAACATCACACTGACTACGCAAAGGCGTCACATTTATTGAGCAGTGTCGACGAGTTAAAGAACCAATCTACTACATCTCCCCATTAGCTCATTTAATACAAAAAATCTGAACATTCAAATTTACTCTTTTTTTTAAGCGGAAATTTTGTTTTTTCGAACTATCACCCGCAACAATTATAGCCAAAACTGTATAGCCATCGAATTATAGCCAAAACTGTATAGCCATCGAATTGGTTGAAATTGCCGGTCACTCTGGAGCTGAAGGACTACCGTTCCGTGATTCCTTGAGTGCCGGCCGGAGTGCTGGGGAGAATTAGCAAAGAGTCTACTGACGCAAGCCGATGTTCGAATTATTCCTGTAAGAAACATCTAGGCCTACAACGGTATTGGACTACAAGTAATGTTATCGTTTTAATTCCACAGTATGAACTCTACTAAAGTTGGACTAAATTTTGAGTTTTTTTAAAGCAGAAAAAAAACGCTGGAAGAGCTCTCGAATTAAAAATTATTTTGTTTAATCGTTGCGATACATTAGTATACAAAAGGTGTAAAAGCGCAATCAAGGACTTTGTTTTAACCGATGTTTATTTAGCAGCAAGAAATATTATCTTAAACAGACACGGTTGATTATAAGCGTACAGGTTGTTTCAACAAACTAATGACAAGACTTCAAAAAAGCTGGTGCACATTACGCTAATCGAAATACACAGTATTCTTCACGGTCGTATTGACCAGGTAGAGATAATTTTATGATATGCCACACTGGCTATTTATTATAGGCTTTAGCTCGCATTTTAAACATTAATTTGGGCACGAACCTTCTAATAGAATGAATGTAGAGCGTATTGAAAAACATATCATCCTGTCGTCTTCATCAGATTAGCCTTTGTGTGTATAGTTTTTCCAAAGTTTAGAAAGCGGGAGATTTTAAAACAAGAAGCCTCAGGTGAATACACGCTGGCAAACTACGATGTTGGCGCCCTTAGTCAGTGGACTGTAATAGGTGTCGTGAGCTTTCCTGAAAGGCAGAAAACCTTAGACGCACCTTCATGGAGACAACACGATGGCATGATTTTCAAGAAGCCCTCTAAAAGTTGTAATGGAGGCTTTCCTAACAAAGTAATACCTTAATTTATGTTTTATATACCCTATTTGGTACATACAAAAAACTATCTTGACATCATCACTAGGTCCGTGAACAACACTGATTTTTTTTTTTTTTTTTTCATACGCGTAGCATGGACCAGTTCTTTTAAGTTTCGGGGTATGTGTTTTATGTTATATGGCATTATTATGTGGTCTTATGAACAAGTATAAAAAATACAAGCTATTTTCCACTTTCTATGAAATTCATTTGCAGTACATTGTTTCACCAAAACAAACTACGTCGCGATGCCATACAGATCTGTTTACGTTTCCAGTAAAATGAGTATATCTAGCTGGCCTGCTTCCTCATGAGTACTTCCCACAGGGAACGCCCCTGCTGATGATCTGCCCACATGGTCTACAGTTCAACGCAAAGGATAACGTCTGTGACTGGCCGTACAGAGCAGATTGCTTCGAGATTCCCCTGCCTGCTCCAACCGAAGAACCAACATCTGCTTCAAAGATAATTCCAACCTCTGAGGCCACATCTTACCCTAAGCCGCCGCATTCCCCAACACCTACTAAAGTTCCAGAGGAACCACACACGCAAAACCCGCAGCCGCAAACTACTGCTTCTCCCTCACAAACATATACTCCTGAAACGCAGCCAACACCAAATCCACACAAGACAAAAGTCACATCAGAGCAGACCCCAGCTCCCGTACGACCACCTTCTTTAGAACCAACATCCCTGCCAGAGCCACCACCGACACAGCAGGAAACAACTGCAGCAGTCCAAACAACAACAAAACATCAGACTACTGAATCAGAGCAGCCAGCTACTCCTGGAAAACCTACTTCACCTGAACAAACAACATCACAGAAAGTCGTTGAACCAGAGCAGCCAACTACTCCAGCACAAACTGCTTCACCTGAACAAGGAACAACACCAGAGAAGAGCCCTAAATCAGATCAACCAGGTACTCCATTGCTAACCGCTGCACCTGAAAAACTAACAACTCAACCGAAGACCACCGAACTAGAGCAACCAACATCTCCAGCACAAACTGCTGCATCTCAACAACCAACAACAGTGGAGGACGCCACTGAACCAGAGCAGCCAGCTACTCCCGCTCAGAGTTCTACACCGGCAGAAAGAACAACACCCCAAAAGACCACTGAACCGGAGCTCTCAGCCACCCCAGCCCAAACCTTTGCACCAAAAGAAGCAACAGCATCACCACAAAAAGGAAAACCTACGCAGCCAGCTACTCCAGAACAAACCTTTGCAACTGAATTAATAACATCACCGAAGACCACTGAACAAGTGCAGCCAGCTACTCCAGCACAAACCGATGCACCCGAACAACCAATAGCACCATCGAAGACAGCTGAACCAAAGCAGTCAACTACTCCAGCACAAACACCTCTACCAGGAGAACTAACATCTCCGGAGAGCACCCGACCGAAGCAGCCCGCTACTATAGCACCAACATCTACACCAGAGCAACTAACATCACTAAAGGCCACCCAACCAGAGCGGTCAGCTACTTCACCACAAACCTCAGCAACAGAACAACTAATAACATCACCAAAGGCCGCTGAATCAGAGCATCCTGCTACTCCAGCACAATCCACTTTACCTGAACAGCTAACAACACAAACCAAGATCACTGAACCAGAGCATCCAGCTATTACAACAGAAACGACTGCAACAGCACAGCACATAACATCACCGAAGACCACTGCACAACAACAAGCAAATACTTCAGCACAAACCGCTACACCTGACCAACCAACATCACCGGAGAGACAACTAACGGAGCGGCTACCTACTACAGCAAAAGTTACTGCACCAGAACAACTAGCAACATCACCAAAGACCACTGAACCAGAACAGACAGCTTCTCCAGCAGAAACTCCTGCACCAGAGCAACCAAAAACACCACAGGAGACCATTGAACCAGAGCAGCGAGCTACTCCAGCACGAACACCTGAACCAGAACAACAAACATCACCGAAGGCCACTGAACACGAACAGCCACCTACTACAGCACAAACCTCTGTACCAGAACAACCATCACCATCGCAGAAAACCACTGAACCAGAACAACCAACCACTCCAGCACAGACCTTTGTACCCCAGGAGACCGCCGAACCGGAGCAGTCGGCTACTCCAGCACAAACCGCTGCCCCTGAACAAACAACAAAGCCACGAAAGACAACCGAGCCGGAGCTGCCAGTTACACCAGCACAAACATCTGCACCAGAACAACTAGCATCAACGAAGACCTCGCAACCAGAGCAGCCAGTTACCCCAGCACAAACCTCGGTACCTGAAGAACCCACAACATCCCAGGAGACCGCCGAATCGGTGCAGTCAGCTACGCCAGCACAAACCGCTGCACCTGAACAACCAACGAGCCTACAGGAGACCTCCGAACCAGAGCGGCCAGCTACTCCAGCACAAACATCTGCACCAGAACAACTAACATCACCGAAGACCTCTTCGAGAGAGGAGCCAGCTATCCCAGCACAAACCTCTGCAACAGAACTACTAATAACAACACCGAACGCCACTGAAACAAAGCAGCCAGCTACTCCAGCACAAACGGCTGCACCTGAACAACCATCATCACTGGAGACTGAACTACCGGAGGGGCCAGCTACTCCATCACACACTTCCACACCTGAACAACCAACAACACCACAGGAGATAATTGAACGAGAGCAGCCAGCTACTCCAGCACAAACACCTGAACAAGAACAGCAAGCATCACCGAAGACTACCGAACAGGAACAGCCTGCTACAACAGCACAAACCTATGTAACAGAACAACCATCAACATCGCTAAAGATCACTGATCCAGAACAACCAACTACTCCAGCAGAACCCTCTACACCTGAACAAGCAACAACATCCCAGGAGACCGCCGAACCGGTGCAGTCAACTACTCCAGCACAAACCCCTGCACCTGAACAAACAACGAGACTACGGGAGACCACCGAACAAGAGCGGCCAGCTGCTCCAGCACAAACTTCTGCATCTGAACAACCAACATCACCGGAGACTGAACTACCGGAGGAGCCAGCTACTCCAGCAGGCACATCCACACCTGAGCAACTACCAACATCGCAGAAGACGACTGAGCCACAGCAGACAGCTTCTCCCGCACAAACTGCTGCACCTGAACAACCAACAACACCACAGGAGACAATTGAACGACACCAGCCAGCTACTCCAGTACAAACACCTGAACCAGGACAGCAAACATCACCGAAGACCACCGAACAGGAACAGCAAGCTACAATAGCACAAACCTATGTAACAGAACAACCATCAACATTGCAAGAGACAGCTGAACCAGAACAACCAACTACTCCAGCACGAACCTCTGCAACAGAACTACTAATAACAACACCGAAGGCCACTGAAACAAAGCAGCCAGCTACTCCAACGCGAACCGCTGCACCTGAACAACTTACATCACCGGAGACTGAACTACCGGAGGAGCCAGCTACTCCAGCAGACACATCCACACCTGAGCAACTACCGACATCGCAGAGGACCACTGAACCAGAGCACACAGCTTCTCCCGCACAAACTGCTGCACCTGAACAACCAACTACACCACAGGAGACAATTGAACGACACCAGCCAGCTACTCCAACACAAACACCTGAACCCGAACAGCAAACATCACCGAAGACCACCGAACAGGAACAGCAAGCTACAACAGCACAAACCTATGTAACAGAACAACCATCAACATTGCAAGAGACAGCTGAACCAGAACAACCAACTACTCCAGCACAAACCTCTGCAACAGAACTACTAATAACAACACCGAAGGCCACTGAAACAAAGCAGCCAGCTACTCCAGCACGAACCACTGTACCTGAACAACCTACATCACCGGAGACTGAACTACCGGAGGAGCCAGCTACTCCAGCACATACATCCACACCTGAACAACTAGCAACATCACAGAAGACCACTGTACTAGAGCAGACAGCTTCTCCCGCACAAACTGCTGCACCTGAACAGCCAACAACACCACGAGAGACAACTGAACGAGAGCAGCTGGCTACTCCAGCACAAACACCTGAACCAGAGGAGCAAACATCATTGAAGACTACCGAACAGGAACAGCCAGCTACAACAGCACAAACCTATGTAACAGAACAACCATCAACATTGCTAAAGTCTGCTGATCCAGAACAACCAACTACTCCAGCAGAACCCTCTGCACCTGAACAACCAACAACATTCCAGGAGACCGCCGAACCGGTACAGCCAACTACTCCAGCACCAACTCCTGCCTCTGAACAACCAACGAGGCTACGGGAGACCACCGAACCAGAGCGGCCAGCTGCTCCAGCACAAACATCTGCACCAGAACAACTAACATCACTGAAGACCACCCAAAGAGAGCAGCCAGCTACCCCAGCACAAACCTCTGCCACAGAACTACTAATAACAACACCGAAGGCCACTGAAACAGAGCAGCCAGCTACCCCAGCAAAAACCGCTGCATCTGAACAACCAACATCACTGGAGACAGAACTACCGGAGGAGCCAGCTTCTCTAGCACACACTTCCACACCTGAACAACTACCAACATCGCAGAAGACTGCTGAACCACAGCAGACAGCTTCTCCCGCACAAACTGCTGCACCTGAACAACCAACAACACCACAGGAGACAATTGAACGACACCAGCCACCTACTCCAGCACAAACACCTGAACCAGGACAGCAAACATCACCGAAGACCACCGAACAGGAACAGCAAGCTACAACAGCACAAACCTATGTAACAGAACAACCATCAACATTGCAAGAGACAGCTGAACTAGAACAAACAACTACTCCAGCACGAACCTCTGCAACAGAACTACTAATAACAACACCGAAGGCCACTGAAACAAAGCAGCCAGCTACTCCAACACGAACCGCTGCACCTGAACAGCCTACATCACCGGAGACTGAACTACCGGAGGAGCCAGCTACTCCAGCAGACACATCCACACCTGAGCAACAACCGACCTCGCAGAGGACCACTGAACCAGAGCACACAGCTTCTCCCGCACAAACTGCTGCACCTGAACAACCAACAACACCACAGGAGACAATTGAACGGCACCAGCCAGCTACTCCAGCCCAAACACCTGAACCCGAACAGCAAACATCACCGAAGACCACCGAACAGGAACAGCCGGCTACAACAGCACAAACCTATGTAACAGAACAACCATCAACATTGCAAGAGACAGCTGAACCAGAACAACCAACTACTCCAGCACAAACCTCTGCAACAGAACTACTAATAACAACACCGAAGGCCACTGAAACAAAGCAACCAGCTACTCCAGCACGAACCGCTGCACCTGAACAACCTACATTACCGGAGACTGAACTACCGGAGGAGCCAGCTACTCCAGCACATACATCCACACCTGAACAACTAGCAACATCACAGAAGATCACTGTACTAGAGCAGACAGCTTCTCCCGCACAAACTACTGCACCTGAACAGCCAACAACACCACGGGAGACAACTGAACGAGAGCAGCTAGCTACTCCAGCACAAACACCTGAACCAGAGCAGCAAACATTATTGAAGACTACCGAACAGGAACAGCCAGCTACAACAGCACAAACCTATGTAACAGAACAACCGTCAACATTGCTAAAGACCGCTGATCCAGAACAACCAACTACTCCAGCAGAACCCTCTGCACCTGAACAACCAACAACATTCCAGAAGACCGCCGAACCGGTACAGTCAACTACTCCAGCACAAACCCCTGCACCTGAACAACCAACGAGGCTACGGGAGACCACCGAACCAGAGCGGCCAGCTGCTCCAGCACAAACATCTGCACCAGAACAACTAACATCACTGAAGACCACCCAAAGAGAGCAGCCAGCTACCCCAGCACAAACCTCTGCCACAGAACTACTAATAACAACACCGAAGGCCACTGAAACAGAGCAGCCCGCTACCCCAGCAAAAATCGCTGCATCTGAACAACCAACTTCACTGGAGACAGAACTACCGGAGGAGCCAGCTTCTCTAGCACACACTTCCACACCTGAACAACTAGCAACATCGCAGAAGACCACTGAACCAGAGCAGACAGCTTCTCCCGCACAAACTGCTGCACCTGAACAACCAACAACACCACAGGAGACAATTGGAAGACAGCAGCCAGCTACTCCAGCACAGACACCTGAACCAGAACAGCAAACATCACCAAAGACCACCGAACAGGAACAGACAGCTACAACAGCACAAACCTATGTAACAGTACAACCATCAACATTGCAAACGACAGCTGAACCAGAAAAACCAACTACTCCAGCACAACCCTCTACCCCTGAACAACCAACAACATCCCAGGAGACTGCCGAACCGCTGCAGTCAGCTGCTCCAGCACAAACCGCTGCACCTGAACAACCAACGAGACTACGGGAGACCACCGAACCAGAACGGCCAGCTACTCCAGCACAAACATCTGCACCAGAACAACTAACATCACCGAAGACGAAACTACTGGAGGAGCCACCCACTCCAGCACACACATTCACACCTGAACAACTAGCAACATCACAGAAGACCACTGAACCAGAGCAGACAGTTTCTCCTGCACAAACTGCTGCACCTGAACAACCAACAACACCACAGGAGACAATTGAACGAGAGCAGCCAGCTACTCCAGAACAAACACCTGAACCAGAAAAGCAAACATCACCGAAGACTACCGAACAGGAACAGTCAGCTACAACAGCACAAACCTATGTAAAAAACCAACCATCAACATTGCAAAAGACCGCTGAACCAGAACAACCAACTAGTCCAGCACAACCCCCTGCACCTCAACAACCAACGACATTCCAGGAGACCGCCGAGGCTATGCAGTCAGCTACTCCAGCACAAACCCCTGCACCTGAACTACCAACGAGTCTACCGGAGACTACCGAACCAGAGCGGCCAGCTACTCCAGCAGAAACATCTGCACATGAACAACTAACATCACTGAAGACCACCGAACCAGAGCAGCCAGCTACCCCAGCACAAACCTTTGCAACACAACTACTAATAACAACACCGAAGGCCACTGAAACAGAGCAGCCAGCCACTCCAGCACACACCGCTGCACCTGAACACCCAACATCACCGGAGACAAAACTACCAGAGGAGCCAGCTACTCCGGCACACCCATCCACACTTGAACAACTAGCAACATCACAGAAGACCACTGAATTAGAGCAGACAGCTTCTCCCGCACATACTGCTGCACCTGAACAACCAACAACACCACAGGAGACAAATGAACCAGAGCAGCCAACTACTCCAGCACAAACACCTGAACCAGAACAACAAACATCACCGAAGACCACGGAACAGGAACAGCCAGCTACAACAGCACAAACCTATGTAACAGAACAACCATCAACATTGCAAAAGACCGCTGAACCAGAACAATCAACTACTCCAGCACAGCCTTCCGCACCTGAACAACCAATATCATCCCAGGAGACCGCCGAACCGGTGCAGGCAGCTACTAAAGCACAAACCGCAGCACCTGAACAACCAACGAGACTACAGGAGACCACCGAACTAGAGCGGCCAGCTACCCCAGCTCAGACCTCTGCAATACAACTACTAATAACTACACCGAAGGCCACTGAAACAGAGCAGCCAGCTACTCCAACACAAACCGCTGCACCTGAACAACCATCACCGGAGACAGAACAACCGGAGGAGTCAGCTACTCCGGCACACACATCCACACCTGAACAACTAGCAACATCGCAGAATACCACTCAGCCAGAGCAGACAGCTTCTCCCGCACAAACTGCTGCACCTGAACAACCAGCAACACCACAGGAGACAACTGAAGCAGGGCAGCCAGCTACTCCAGCACAAAGACCTGAACCAGAACAACAAACATCCCCGAAGACCACCGAACAGGAGCAGCTAGCTACAACAGCACAAACCTATGTATCAAAACAACCATCAACACTGAGAAAGACTACTGAACCAGAGCAATCAACCACACCAGCACAACCCTCTGCACCTGAACAACCAACAGCATCGCAGGAGACCACCGAACCGGTGCAGTCAGCCAGTCCAGCACAAACCGCTGCACCTGAACTACCAACGAGAGTACGGGAGACCACCGCACCAGAGCGGTCAGCTACTCCAGCACAAACGTTTGCACCAGAACAACTAACATCACCGAAGACCACCACACGAGAGCAGCCAGCTACCCTAGAACAAACCTCTGCAACAAAACTACTAATAACAACACCGGAGACAACTCAACCAGAGCAGGCAGTTTCTCCCGCACAAACTGCTGCACCTGAACAACCATCTCAGGAGACCGGCACACCGGAGCAGGCAACTACTCCAGAACAAACCAGTGCCCCTGAAAAACCAACAAACCCACGGGAGACTACTGAACCGCAGCCGCCAGCGATTCCAGCACAAGCGTCTGCACAAGAACAACTAACATCGCCGAAGCCCACCCAACCAGAGCAGCCAGCTACCCCAGCAGAAACTCGTGTAACGAAACAATTAATAACATCACCAAAGACAATTCAACCAGAGCAGCCAGTTACTCCAGCACACACGGCTGCATCTGAACAACCAACATCGCAGGAGACACGAGAACCAGAGCAACCAGCTATTCCAGCGCAAACCTCTCCACGTATACAGCCCAGATTATCCCAGGAGACCACCGAACCGGAGCAGTCAGCTACTCCAGCACAAACCGCTGCACCTGAACAACCAACGAGCACACGAGAGACCACCAAACTGGAGCGGCCGGCTACTCCAGCGCAAACATCTGCTCCAGAACAACTAACATCACTGAAGCCCACCCAAACAGAGCAGCCATATACCCCAGCAGAAACCTCTGCAACAGAACAACTGATAGCATCACCAAAGACAATTCAACCAGAGCAGCCAGTTACTCCAGCACACACGGCTGCATCTGAACAACCAACATCGCAGGAGACACAAGAACCAGAGCAACCAGCTATTCCGGCGCAAACATCTGCACGTATACAGCCCAGATTATCCCAGGAGACCACCGAACCGGAGCAGTCAGCTACTCCAGCACAAACCGCTGCACCTGAACAACCAACGAGCACGCGAGAGACCATCGAACCGGAGCAGCCAGCTACTGCAGCACAAACATTTACACCAGAACAACTAACATCACTGAAGCCCACCCAAACAGAGGAGCCATATACCCCAGCAGAAACCTCTGCAACAGAACGACTGACAGCATCACTAAAGACAATTAAACCAGAGCAGCCAGTTACTCCAGCACACACGGCTGAATCTGAACAACCACCATCCCCGAAGACACAAGAACCAGAGCAACCCGCTACTTCAGTGCAAACCTCTGCACCTATACAACCCACATCATCCAAAAAGACAGCCGAACCGAAGCAGTCAGCTACCCTAGCACAAACCGCTGCACCTGAACAGCCAACGAACACACGAGAGACCATCGAATCGGAGCAGCCAGCTACTCCAGCACAAACATCTACACCAGAACAACAAACATCGTCGAAGCAGACCCAACCAGAGAAGTCAGCCACTCTACCAGAAAGCTCTGCAACAGAACAACTAGTAACATCCCCAAATACAATTGAACCCGAGCAGCCAGTTACTCCAGAACAGACGTCTGCATCTGAACAAGGACCATACCCGGAGACACAAGAACCAGAGCAACCAGCTGCTCCAGCGCAAACCGCTGCAGCTGAACAACGAACGATCCCACGGCAGACCACCAAACTGAAGCAGCCAGCTACTCCAGCACGAACATCTGCACCAGAACAACTGTCAACGTCCTTGAAGACAACTGAATCAGAGCAACCAGCAGTTCCTGCGCAAACATCGGCCTCTGAGCGACCTACAACGTCCAAGGAGACCGCCGAACCGGAGCAGTCAGCTGCACCAACACAAACCGCTGCACCTGAACAACCAACGAGCACACAGGAGACCACCAAACTGGAGCGGCCGGCTACTCCAGCACAAACATCTGCACCAGAACAACTAATATCACCGAAGTCCACACAATTAGAGCTTCCAGCTACTTCACTACAAACCTCTACACCCGAACAACTAATAACATCACTGAAGACAGCTGAACCAGAGCAACCTGTTACTCCAGCACACACGGCTGCATCTGAACAACCATCATCCGCAGAGACACAAGAACCAGAGAAAGCAGCTGCTCCGACACAAACCTCTGCAACTGAACAACTTATAACATCTACGAAGACCAATAAACCAAAGCAGCCAGCTACTCCCGTACAAACCGTTGCACCTGAACAACAAACCGCACAACAGGAGATGACTCAACCAGAGCAGCCATCCACACCAACACAAACACGTGCACAAGAACAAACAATATCAACGAAGCTTACCGAACTGGAGCAGCCAGCTACTCCAGCGCGACCTACTCCACCAGAACAACCATCAACACTGCCGAAGACCACTCAATCAGAGCAGCCAACTACTCCAGCACAAACCTCTGCGCCAGAACACCCATTGACACTGCAGAAGACCAGTGAATCAAATCAGCCATCTACTCCAGCACACACCTCTGCACCTGAGCGACCAATAACATTACCGAAGACAACTGAACCAGAGCAGCGAGTTACTTCAGAACATACTGCTGAATTTGAACAACTGACAACATCATCGGAGACTACTGAACAAAGGCAGCCAGCTACTCAAGCACGAGCCGCTGCACCTGAAAAACAAACAGCACATCAAGAGACAGCTGAACCAGAGCAGCCAGCTACTCCACATCAAACACCCGCACCAAAACAACTAACATCATCAAAGATCACCGAACCCGAGCCGCCAGCTACTCCAGCACAAACGTCTGCACCAGAAAAACCTTTAACACCGCAAAAGGCCACTGAATCAGAGCAGCCAGCTACTTCAACACAAACATTTGCACCTGAACAACAAACGAACTCACCGAAGACGACCGAACGAGGGCAACCAGCTAGTCCAGCTCAAACATCTGCGCCACAACTAACAACATCACCGAACACCAACCAACCGGAGCAGCCAGCTACTCTAGCACAAGCCTCTACAACAAAACAACTAATAACATCACCGAACAACACCGAAACAGAGCATCCAGCTATATCAGTGCAAACCATTGCACCTGAAAAACCAACAGCTCAGGCGACACCTGATTCAAAGCAGTCAGCCACTCAGGGGCCCAGCGCTGCATCTGGACAAAAAACAACACGAGATAAGACCACTGAACCAGAGCACCCGGCTACTCGAGCGCCAACATCTGCCTCAGAACAAATAACAACACCGAAGACAACCACCGTCTCAGAGCAGTCATCCACTCCAGCGCAAACCGCTGACCCTGTGGAAATAACATCAGAGGAGCAACTGGCCTTGTTATCGATAGTTGTCCCTTATCGGCCAACTTCCTCGGAGCCAACACCCGCTTCTCAGTACGGAAACGTTCCCACTGAACATATTTTAATTAAGAAAATTGTAAAGAACATAATTAGACCTCAGCGAATGCAAGATACTGAGCCCGCTCTGACTGATCCGCCGTATGTTGAACTTAAAACTAAAAAAGCTGGCAACCGTAGTGACACACAGGAGAATCAAACAGTCCGCGAAGTGATTGCTGACCCCGCTGTTGAAATTGTGGCCACGTCCGCCAGCGTACCTTCCGTGGAGCTGGAGACTGAACCAAGTGATCTATTTGAAGACGTCGTTAATTTAGATCCCAAGCCAGCAGGAGGAAGCTACTACGACGATGAAGTGTAACGTCATATTTCATCTTTCAAATTGTTTACCTTCATTACTTTGTAATTAAAATTATTTACACTCTTATTTTCGCCAATAAAAATGGCAGCTTTCAGTGTTTGACATATATATGACGCGGTGTTTATAGAACGACTTGTCATGGATTTTCTTTCACTCAGTTACCCCCCGGTACCCTCGTTCCGGTACCCTCGTTCCTGAAGGTACACGTTGAGTCACTCTAAAGCTAATTCTTTATATATTTTGCTATTTTTGGTTCGATAGTTTTTTTTGTTTATTTTTTTACATTCTAGAGTTTACTACAAATATTATGAGGTCTTGGAAGTGTGTTTTCAAGTTTTCACTATTCAACATTTTAAAGTTCAAAATTACAAATCGGGATCTTGAGAAAATGACCTGCACAGTCTTAGAAACTGGCATTTTTTTGTATTTGTTATTTCATCGGAACTTTTAATTAACTATGATATCTCGGTTTGATCTTTTCTATCTTGTCCGTGAGCACTGAGGCAAGTCTACACGAGCCTTAGTGCTCACATTAAGTCTCGTGTCATAAATGATGGTTGTGTTAATGATTATTAAGTGAGTGTTGAATATTAAGTGAAGGTAATGGATGGAAATGAGTGAGTGGGCAGAAAAATATGAATGAATAAAAAATAATTCGTAATAATGATATCACTGATAGTAATAATAGCTATCGTGATTTTCTTCTGTATCCAAGATGCAATTTAATTCAAGTGGACCACTGTAACTTAAGGTTTCGAAAATTCGTCACAAGGAACGCTACTCACATACGAATATATTTTGCTAAACTGGTTACATTACATGATATAAGATAAATCTGGGTTGAGCGCAACCCAGATTTATGAGTGCGAAAATCATGGGTACAGAAACTAATATATAAGCTCAGCGTCTGAAATGTATGAAACTTTTTTCTCCCTAGAACTTAGATTTCTCTAATTCTTTTATTATCAAATTAAGTAATTAAAGCTTTGCGATGGAGCTTATGCTTTCTTTTGTTTTTAATACAGTCGACATTTTTAGGCAATTGCAGAGTTTGAAGCACACTATATATAGCTATATCCATTATCTCAATGCATTTCTAATTTAAGAGCGCTGGTAATCCTATTGCATATCATGATAATCTGATGTTTTATATTTTAGGTTATACTTTTCGCTAACCTCTAAAATTAAAAGGTATTGTTTATGCCGCAAATAATCACTTCGAACATGATTATCTCTGGCAATAGGAACGAGCAAATAATAGCCGCATATGGTATTTCTGTGCTAAGATAAACGCACCTAATATAAAGCTAGCTAGTCACCATAACAATTGTGAAACCTTCTGGTCTCATAATTGTTATGAAATTGTTAATAGTTAATCGTTACGCGACAGGTTTTCTTCTGGAAGGCCTTTCGCTTTCTGATATCTTGTTTTCTAACAATTCAATATATAATACAAAGACAATCAAAACGCAATGTATAAATGATATACCCCATTTAGTTTTGAATGAAAAATTGAAAAATAGTGTATGTTATAACATGCGCAAACGCCACCCTCTCATTATTTTTTGGTTTCGTTTTTTACTACCTCTAGTCTGGCGCAGGCTCCGCTGAAGAATGCATTGTACCGGATCTTGAACGAGTTGCAGAATGTCCTATCTACGCAGCTGCAGGATCCGGCAATAAATGCGCTGCTGAACCGGTTGAAGAACCTGCTGACGAAGCCGTTACTGCGCCCAGAAATAAAATTTACACTGGACCGCTTGTTGAAGTTAGTGCCGGATGACTTGAAGAAACGAGTGCAGGAGAGACTGACAAACTTGCTGCAAAGCTCGACGTTGAATAAAAATTCAGGTGTTACGAACCGACCATCTAACCAAAATCAGAACGGATGGAAGGACAATATCTTGAACCGCGTGATCGATGAAGTTTCCAACTCTCTATCAAACCAGCTGAAAAAACATGCCTTAAACCCCAATCAGACTCGACAGTCGCACTGGCGTCCGGACAGGCTTAACAGGGCGAAGAACCGCATAGAGAATTGGCTGCAAGCAATGTTACAAAACTGGCACATGAACTGGCAGAAAGACCAACAACATGGTCGTCAAAACTGGCAGTGGGACCGCCAGGGGAGCCATCAACAAGAACGGCAAAACGGACGGCCAAATACTCAACAAAGAAACTGGCAAGATAATAGGTCACGAGGCCGGCAATCACACCAGCAACAAGAGAGGCAAAACAATTGGCAAGATAACAATCCACAAAACCTGCGAGAACACCGGCAAGAAAACCTACGAGACAGGCAAGATGAATGGAAGCGAAATCAGCAACACAACCACCAAGATAATCGACTCCATGAAAGCCATCAAAACCGGCAGCAACAAAGACAACAAGCACGGCAGGAGAACTGGTCACGCGAACGGCAACAAACCCATCAACGAGATGAGCAACAACCCCGGAAACAAAACCGGCAACAGAACCGACATACAAATCGGCAAGTACCTCATCAGAACACGCAAGATCGCAAACAGGAGAGACAATATGAGGAGCACCTAAACAGGCAACATGACTTTTCTCGACACAGTCAATATGATCGGCAAGAAGTCCGCTCACGGTACCCGCAACAAAGGCATCTACGAAACCTGGAGCTCAAGCGGCTGCAAAACCGGCAAAGGAGCTGGCAAGAACACAAGAATAAACACCAGGAACATGATTGGCAAGATGGGCAACACAACCAGCAACAGAACAGGCAAGAGCACAATCAACTAAATCAGCAACAAAAGAAACATCACAATCAACGGCAATATCCGTCACAAAACCAGGAATGGCATCGTAAGCGAGGCCATGAGCCAGATTGGCAGTTGAGCTGGCCAGAGAGGCGGCTGCTGAACCAAGCTCATGACTTGGAGCACAGCAGAGCGGTTAAAAAGTCTTCGATTCCTGTTGCGAAACGCAGATCGAACTACCTTATTAATCCTTAGATAAAACGTATTAAAAATTGATTTTGACAGATTCTGGAGGTTACAAAAGCAAACTCAAGTCACATAAAGTTTCATATAGGTGAGAGCTGACATCAAGTTTAAAAAACCTTTGTAGTGCCGTGTACGGTGGATGCAGATTCTCCAAAATGAGACTTTCACGGCTGGCGTTGGGTACTTATAGTGTTTATAAAACCAGACAGAATTGATTAGGACTGAGCATAGTTAGAGAACAAAAGACTAATAACAAGAAAAGAGAGAGAATAAGCGCATAACCAAATTTCTTGAGGAAACTTAACTTTAAATCCTTACTCAATAGACCGATGGGAAGCTTTAGAGTTATTTAATAAGTGTGCTCTCTGTGATAATACTTCCAAAATAAATTATTTTTGTGTTTTAGTTGTGGTGTTTAGTAATGATATATATTGCACAAGCAACCCAGCTCATGTCTCTCTTCATGGCGAATGTGTTGACAGTAAGCGATTCCTTGATTGTAATCTAGAATCACTGTCTGTAAATCTCATAGCTCAGTGCAACCAGTAAAAATCTTGCTCATAATAACGTATAAGTCGATTATAAATTAAATCGATTATTGTGTATTCTTTTGAACTGACTTGTGGACTATTTTGCCTCATCCGCGTTGCGCAATGGGATTGTCAAAAACCCCACTGTAAGATCTTAACTTTTACGTACATAAGGTTTGAAACACACGTTCGGAAATGTGAAAGGAAATCTCAAGAATGCGAAATATGCGTTACTTATTCAGCACTGTTTCCAAAACGCGAGAGAGTTGACTGCACAAAAAATATCTATTATATCTTCGTTCACAGCATATGTGCGACTTCTAAATAAAAAATATTCCCGCAGAATGCGTATTGTTTATGGAACGATGCTATCGTTCTGCTCCAAACTTCCGTGATTATCGGTTGTTTTTTCACACATGCCTTCGAGTTTCAAACCCCGTTTCACATGGTGTCATTCTACTACCGGTATTTTGTGTCGCACGGCAAAATTCCCGTGGATATGACACGCTCTCCAAGTGTCGTTCACGATTTGTTTTTCCGCACTAGAAGCAACGTTGACACCAAAAAATTGCGAGCATTAGCGCAACATTTTAAACTGTCTAAACCCGTTACAAGTAACGCGTCTCTTGAAGTTTGCAATTTCAAAAGAACACTATAATTTATTATTCATCTTATTCGAGTCAAACGAGGAAAAAAATCAAATTGAGATAATGTCGCAAACCTCATGAAGTAGAGTTCATAATCTAACCACTCAGACGTGCACGAACTCATTAAACGTAATCGCAATAATGGTAATCGATTACAACTGAGAGTAATTGTGTAATTACTTTATTAAATTTGTTAGAAAGTGATCGCAAAAATAGTTGATTAATTTGGGAAGTACTTAAATTACTTGTAACCCTTGCTATTTTCCCCTTCTTTTCTTAATGGCGCGATTCGTTTGTACAAGTTTTCTACCATGCAATCCCCAAACCAAGTGTCCGCCGATAAGAAGATGATTTACCGAAATTGGTGGAGTAAGAATATAAGCAGTTCATTATCGGGTGATTATAATCCAACAGTGGACGTTACGAAAGACAATCCCTTTCAAATCTGAAGAAAACATTTTTGTTTTGAACATGTGAAAAGATCGAAAGAAACGGTAACTTTTTCCGAGTAACCACCCATAACTTTTCTTCTCGAGTAATAAAATAATCGATTTTATTGCTTTTTAACCGAGGGCAATTGCAATTGTAATCGATTACTTTTTTTTTAATAGCGTTGTGGGTCGGTCGCCGATACTGCCCAATCCCGACGAGTACCGTTCGCCCCCAAGAAAACCACACGGGCCAATTTCTAGCATCAGGTAATATTTAATGGTTCTTAGGTGATTCCTTGTCCGCTCGCGGCCCGGGTAGTGGGGAAATTAGTAACTGTGGTTCCTCCACCTCTCGTCATGCTTGGTTCTACGAGCGAGGTCGTCCGTGCGTGGCCTCTGCTCCGCTGCTCCGCTTGGTACGTGTTCCGCCAATCGTGCTCGATCACTGAATGACTGATCGGTCTGTCTCGCCCGCCCGCGCTCGCGCTGTTCCTATGCTCGAGCCCCCTCCTTCCGCGCCCGCGTCTTCTTCATCCTCCCCACTCCCACTCCTCAAGCCTGTAAACCCGGGGGGTTAGGAGCGTCCGGAGTAATAGGGCTGTTGTTAAAACGCTCTTCAAGCTCGTTGATCTCCGCGTCGCTGATGGTGGTGGACGCCGATGGGGCCGCAGTTGTTGCACGGGGGGCCGGCACCGGTGTGACCGGTGTGCGTTTAGTGTAGGGGCTGAGCACCGGGTCTCCGTCGACGGCTCCGTCGACAAGCAGTTGGTCGGGGTCAGGACTGCCGCTTCCTGTGACTTCGTCAATGCCGAGAGCCGCTAAAGACAGAAGGTCTGGCCGATCCCGGCGAAGCAGCTGTATTTGCCGCCGCGACGCAGGCGTGGTGGCCCATGCTCTTCAAGAGGTTGATATGTCTGCGGCTGGCCTCATGGGTGTCCTGGTGGATGACCGGGACCTGGCACAGCCAGCAGGCTTCTGGATGGTAGAAGCGGGGCAGCGTATGCCCCTGGAAGGGCCGCGGGACATAGATGGCCAGTTGAGACAAGTTCGGTCGGGGCTGGTTCCGCCAGTTCACCCCGGCACAGAGTGGACAGCTCTAGGACCTCTTGGGCTGTCCAGATGACTACTACAGTTTAGCGAGAGGGCTTGCGTCGAACTGGTTTCCTAGGCGAAGACAGGACCACTCTGCTTCTTGGGGTCGAGTCTCGTGTGCCCCCCTGGTCCCTCGGACTACCCCTTCGCCGCCCTGCCTCTGTTGACGTGGTCGAGGTCGGCATTGTTCATCCCGCCTCTGCCAACCAGGTTGACCACCCTGACGGTTGGTCCCGTTGGTTCCTAGCTGAAGGCGTTGGTCATCCCTTGAGTTGGGTAAACTGGCCCTCTACTGGGAATGCTGAGCAGCCTATGAGTTTGTCCGGCTGCCACCGCCGGTGTCCAAGGAGGTTGATGGTCGCCCTTCCGGATGGCGCCTCGCATTCTGGTTCCTCTGGGGGGAAAGAGGCATTCATGGGCAGAACAAGCTGCATTAACATCTAAAAAATATCAGATCAAATTCTGCGCCCCAGATTATAACGCCGTGCAGAGCCCCAGCTACCACGCTCAGATCCCGTTGCTTGTCGCGCGCGTGGACCACCCGTATAAGAGAATTCCCCGTTTTGTGCGGTACGTTCTCGTTCATCGTCATCGTAATCACGAAGATTGTATATAGAGGCTTGTAGCGACAGCAACGTCTTCCCCGCAACACGCTCTCCCGAGCCGCGGAGGAGGCTGGCACGCACCGGGGATACCCGACACCAGCTCGGGGGGGCCCGATGGGCGCCAGGCGGCCAGGCCTCCGTCAGGGTAGACGAAACAACTCAAGTCGCCCCCACGGCAAGAGGGGCGAGAGGAGAAGAGGGCAGATACTTCACGAACAGCGCCCGGTTAGGACGCATAAGCATCCCTCGGAGTTTAAATATCGTTATTCGTGTGTAATCTTTCAGAAAATAAAACCTGTTCAGTAGAACATTATTCGTATCTACATTACTTTTCCGGTCTGTGATATGGACCGGGACAGACTCTTCGTTCGTATTTTTCCAAGCGAGTCTATAGGTAAGATGTGACACTCGTGCCTTTACCGCGTAAATCCCTTCCCACTTTGAAGCAAGTGAGTCTGCGCACCCCCACGCTGCGTTGCTCAAAGAATAGGTTATCATCAAAAAACTAGGTCCCCCATCTTGTATTCCAGGGGGTGATAATTCTTATCGTACTGGGCCGCCTGTTCGATCCTTGCGGCATCAAGATTCTCTCGTGGTGCAACGCATTCAACTAACAAACTTTCAACTCCGCCGTGTACTTAGAGGGTGGGCGCTCTGTTGGACTTTGGTTATTTTGTAGCCCGTTTTCCAGCGGAGACGTCACTTCCTTACTCAAGTTAAGAAGCGCAGCCGTTACCCAATCGATTTGTTCATGGTCGTCCGGATTACAAACCCTATCTCGACAATCCGAGGTTACCGTGCATGAAAAAGATCCAACAAACACATCATTTAACAAAAAAGAAGTGTGTTTTTTTTTTTTTTTGTTAAATGATGTGTTTGTTGGATCTTTTTCATGCACGGTAACCTCGGATTGTCCTGTATTTAGAACTTATGATTTTTTGCCCATGTTTCCTGTTATTGTAAACTGTGAAGGTGTATGTAATATTATTGAAAACCTTAAAACCAATACGACCGCAGGCATTGATATTATTAATGCTAAGTTTTTGAAAAACACTAATACGTACTCATGCGTTATCTTATCTAAATTATTTTTGCAATCACTCGAACAAGGAGAATTGCCAAAAGATTGGAAGGTGGAGAAGGTGATCCCTCTCCACAAAGGCGGCGATAAGCATAACCCTTTACACTTTTGTCCCATTTCTTTAACAAGCATTCCTTGTAAAATCCTTGAGCACATCATTTACACTAACATTTTCAATTTTCTAGATTCAAATTCGTTTTTTAACTCAGCGCAACATGGATTTCGAAGGTTTTATTCATGACAAACTCAACTCCTAACCTTTACTCATGACCTTCACGTAACACTTGACCGGGGTTCCAGGACTGACTGCATATTTCTTGATTTCTCAAAAGCTTTCGACAAGGCTCCTCACGCGCTGCTTCTTCATAAACTCCGTAAACTTAACATAGATCTAAATATAATCGCTTGGATAGAATCGTTTCTATCAGACCGTAACCAATTTGTTCACGCTAACGGAACTAATTCTTCAACTTCACCTGTCAAGTCCGGTGTCCCACAAGGTTCCGTATTAGGTCCACTTCTATTTCTTATATATATTAACGATCTCCCCACGCATGTATCTTCTTCTATTAGCCTATTCGCTGATGACTGTGTAATTTATAGGGAAATCATTAACGACTTTGACATATCTGCTCTTCAGACCGATATTAACAACGTCACCCGCTGGTGCGATAATTGGCTTATGGAACTTAACACCTTTAAATGTAAATCTATGAGAGTGTCCCGTCAAAATAACACTTGTCCCTCCTACTGTATTAATAACTCCACCTTGCTTTCTGTGTCAACCTATAAATATCTCGGTGTTCATATAACTAACGATTTCTCTTGGAACATCCATGTCGACTATATCACTAACAACGCTAATCGCTTATTAGGCTATCTCAGAAGATACTTTTCCCTTGCCCCTGTTTCACTTAAACTTCTCCTATATAAAACTTTAGTTCGCACCAAACTTGAGTATGCAAGCTCTATCTGGAACCATGGCGTATCCCTAGCATCATCCATTGAATCCATTCAAAATCGCTCCGCATGTTTTATACTTTCTAACTATCATCGTACAGCCAGCGTCACCTCCATGAAAGCGTCTCTACATTTGCCCAACCTCTCCTTTCGTAGAAAAATAGCTTGCCTCTGCTTATTTCACAAAATTTATCACTCTAACCCAGCACTTCGAGCCTCATTAATTTCAGAACCATCATACATATCGCCGCGCACCGATCATCCACTAAAAGTAGGAATCCCCTACTGCATCACTTCCACCTTTTATGCCTCCTTCCTACCTCTGACTTCCGTCGACTGGAACCGCCTTCCCGCGTCCGTAGTCTCACTTACTGACGCTGCTGATTTTAAAACCGCCATAACTGATGTTCTTAACAATGTTTCATAGCGATTCTGTACCTTCTGTTTTGTTTGTTTTTTGCGTTTTGTTTTTATTGTTCACCTTATATTGATGTATATATTTCCACTCCTCTCTGTAATGCCTTCGGGCCCTGAGAGTATAATAAATGAAATGAAGTGAAATGGGTTCGTCCCAGTCTCTGTGGCTCTCTGTTACCGCAATCACATGCACTTCAAGTTTCCGTTCACTCTCTCAGCGATATTAGCCTGAGACTGGTATAATGTCGTACTTTTGTGCTTTATGTTCAGCACCAAGCAGGAGTCAGTGCACACACTGCTAGCAAAACAACTAACATTATCGCTAATGAGACATGTGGATGTGCCAAAACACATGAAAATGTGTAACACGTCCCAGATGCGCTCCGAAACCAACTTCCTCAGTGGGTGTAACTCCACCTATTTTGAGAAATGATCGGTTGTCCCTAATAAATACTGGTTCCCACGAAGACTCCTTGGTAGTGTGCCGATGATGTCACAGGCGACCATATCCAAAAGGAGGGGCTCACCACAGGCTGCTTAAGACCCGGGGGCTTTTTCCCGTCTCGGCTTCGCTTTCTGGCAGGCTGGGTACCTACGGGCGTATCTGAGTGTGCCCTGCCTCATCCCAGGCCAGGCCGCGACGCGACCTAACTTTTAAAAAGTCTTGCTGCCGCTGCCGTGACCAGCCAAAGCCAAATCGTCGAAGTATCCGTAATCACGGATACTTCAGTAATCACAACCCTGAACGGAGAGTAGTTCCTCTCCTCCTCGTCAATTGTTGCGATGTAGTGGAGCAATTAGCCGTTTTGGTCCATCAGGTATGAATCAGTATATTCATTAAGTCGACCATCAGCGTCCCCGGTGTTGCGTGCCATTTCCGTAACTTTCCCCAACACCCGCTGACAAAACCCATCTCCTTTTTGGGCCTCGACAAGCTCTTCTTTGCTTACCACCTCCCGTCAAGCTACAATCCGTTGTTCTCTCGGGCGGCCTCCTATTACCGCCACGGGCTCCTGTTGCTGCTTTCCCTCCCAGCTGCCTTGCGTATGAGTGGCTGTGCGGAAAACGCGTCTCTCGCTATCCCTTGCGTGCGTCTCCTCCTGCCTACCACTATCACAGGGCGACCGAGAAAGTGCTTCTGCAACCTTGTTGGTCGAGCCCTTTCAGCTCTCAGAAGTATAGGAGTATCGCTGCAGGGTGAGTGCTCACCAAGCTAAACTCCCCGCCGGCTCTTTGAACCTCTGAATCCAGGTTAGAGCGGCGTTGTCTGTCAGAATGACAAAAGTGATCCCGTCTAAATACTGGTCGGACTCCTTCAGAGCGAACATGACGGTTGGCCCTTCTTTTTCCAACACGCTGTCATTGCGTTCTGGCGGTGTAAGGATTCGGCTGGCGAATTTCACTGGGCGTAGCTGTCCGTCATGTTCGTGAAACAACACCGTATCGACACCGTTGTCGCTCGCGTCTGTCTCTACGAGAGGACTGTTAAGGTCTGGCAGGCACAGGCCATCTGTGGCTGCTATCGCCTTCGTGAGCGAAGATAAATCTACTTCTTATTCTCGGCCCCAGGACCACCTCAAGCCTTTGTGGAGCAGCAGCTTTAGTTGCCGCGCTAGTCCGGCGCACCCTGGAATGAGCTGCCGATAAAAACCGACCATTCAAAGGAACTTTTGAAAGATCTTCGCGTCGTGCAGCGGTGGATAATCAAAGATGGCCCTATCTGGCAAGCTTCTCCTCGCCAGATAGGCGTTTGCGTAACCGCTTCGCGCTCATAACAGCTAAGAATCAAATGTTGTTCTTGCACCAATTTGTTTTTTCAGGCGCTGTATTTAGCGAGAGCCGTCTTGTAGAATGACCGCACGATCCTTTCGATTGGAATAATCCACCGTCAGTATAGCAACGTGTGATTTTGGCGCTGTGATGCATATCAAGGCGTATTTTACTCCAGTGTTCGGGTTCTTCGTAATTATGTTCAAGGTCCTACAGACTGCTAAGGAGGAGTTGTGGGGAGCGCTGAGCAGGCAGTGGGTGCCGATGGATAGGACCCCACTCTTTCCACAGACATAGCTCTCTGGAACTAAAATAAGCGCTCAGGAACATGCCAAAACGCCCGAAGTCATTTTTATACAAATAAAAAAAAAACGGACAGTTTATAGGCATTTATTTGCGCAATCCTTCCGACATACTGTAGGAAACAAACCACCACGTTCCCTTTTCCACAAGAAAGAAATGAAACCGATAGGCGGTATTTAAAATTGAAAATAAATAAAAACAATATAAATTTATGCATGTTCCCTAGTGACACAAAACAAAGCACCAACGACTCCGAGGTGGCTAGGAGGGTAAGGTGACCCTCTCTCAGTTGTTTGTTACGCGTTATATCTGCGGGAGAAAAAAATAAACGTAAGAATTTTTTTATTGATACCATACTTACTGATATTAATCGTCTGATTCGCCGTTCTAGTGTTTTTGTTCTTGTCGCGCCAGACGCTGTCTGTCATCCTCAAACGGTGGTCTACCCGACTCCTCTTCTTAAGCTGTCGGCCAAGGATAGACTGGTCATTCACAAGGACACACTGCGGCGCACCACATGAGTTCTTATTCCTCCGTGTGGTTCCAACTTCCAACCTCCTTGGCGGTCTTACCCGCATAGAAGAAGTTTCGCTCCGAAGAGTTCGTGTGAATGTAGCTATCACAACGGCTCTCCGCGCCAGTTGGAGTCATACCATGACATCCACCTGCTGTCTCTTTTGTACCACCCCAGTCCGGGAGGCGGATCTCGAGCACCTCCTATGGACGTGACCGGTCCTTCAAGCGACCCGTCGGCGCCATCTTAGCCGGGTGGGCCTCCATCTTATCCGGCCGCCAGACTTTTAACGATAGACATATGACCCGCATCACCATTCCCTTCTGGACTTATTCCAGGAAATGGGAATGCACTATTACATTTGAATCTACGCCGCATGGCAGTACGACGTACTTAAAATAAATATAATATTTTTTTTTTTATATATCTTGCAACAAGGGTTTACAGGCATATGCTGCATCAGCCTGGATTGGTAGCTTCGGGTAGAGGTATGAAATTTTCGAAATATTATACTGCGTTTCATACTTAGTGTGCAACGCTGTCAAAGCTACTGGCACGAGCGCGTGGCTTCATCTATATGGTTTTGTTTGCGCGAGAACGCGCGCAAATGTTTAACGAGATCAAGCCCCATGCTCGCGCCACTAGCTTTGACAGCGTTGCACACTAAGTATGAAAGAGAGTATAGGCATGAGCAAAATAGAAAGTTGTAAACATTAGCGCATTGAAGCATTTCGTTTTTATTCTGATAGCCTTATTCAGGGGTTTCAAAAACGCGACTCGCGGACCGCATACGGCCCGCGACTCGCTGGGACGCGGCCCGCAACCAACCGGCTGCGAATCTTTGCCCTCAGGTCTCTAGCGCATGCGCCATAATAATCTCATGTCACCACTGCATACCTGCTCGAAACGTAACTCTGTTCTTATAACATATTGGCATAGTTTATACCATTCCGCTTTAATTTGTCCTGTGTCTCGTCTTAATATTCACTTCCCAGCTTTTGTCACCTCGGCTGCGCGAACACTCGATCAGCAGGAGCAACTGGCAAAGATAAAGCTATAAGCTATGACTTCCCGCCTTCAGAAAATATCACCATTAAAATGCAAATATTTTATCAGACTGCTGCAATACAAATCGTCATGAAAGCGACAACTCTCGTATAAAGATATTTTCTTCGAGCCATGTAAAGTTAAATTAGACCCCGAGTGAATTGAGCAAAGAGAACTGCCCAGTGTGCTTGACCTCTTCTATATAAAAAAATACCAACACGGTGACGAGGCGGTGCCATTTTACTTTTTGTTATCACGTCTCGTAAGGACCTAGACTAGTCCTATACTTCGTTTCAACTAGGGTCCAGACACAGCCAACGCTACGAGGTAATTGGACCAACCAGTAAGCTCCAAAGGTGCAAGTCGTTAGGCCTTTTCTGTTTACGATTGGTTAAGCAATAATGGAACACGTACAGAAACATGACGAATAACATGATGGTGCACTTTTTATGCTGTCTAATTGGCCCCATGAGCTCTAAAGCATCGGCTGCGTCTAGACTTATGGTGGAACTCAGTATTGAAACAAATCAAACCTACAGGTGTAACAAGCTGAGAGAAAAAGGTCTCTTCTCCAAACAAATCGCCCATTATTACTACTTACACTGGCCCTCAACCTTTCAGGTTGGAATATCTTCCCCCGCACTCAAATGAGTTTGAAACCCCTGCGCTACGTTATCGCTTCAGCCAAATAAAAATATTTTCTACAATTCCATGCATCGATGTTGTATCACCAGTGCAAAATATCTGTGGAATGGTTATTTTTGGTTTCACAACCCCAGCACCTCTGCACCCTCAAATTACTACAAAAAAATAGTTGTTTGGGCGGCTATACTTAGGCGTCTATATCTATTTGCCGCCGTACAAACAGATCCAAAGCGCATCACAAATATGATAATAGCCCCCGGAGAAGAAGACGAAGAAAAAATGCAAATCTCAAAACATAAATAATAGATTGGTATGTGACTGAAAAAATTTGTCTGGTCCTGGTACCGAACCAGGGACCTCTCCATTTCCAGTGGAACGCGCCACCGGAAATGGAGAGGTCCCTGGTTTGATACCAAGAACAGGCGCATTTTTTTCCGTCGCGCACCAGTCACCTAGCTGTGTTGGGAGTTTTGTGTTTTTCCTCTGTCCCCATTGTTCCCCTCTTCCAGGGATTATTATTGTTATTTTCGTCCAGCTCACTTGTAGCTTTCCATTATCATCATAATTTCGTTAGAGAACATAGACTATAAAGGCACTCCAATCGTCTCCGGCTTGAGCACGTAATTAACAATGTATCTTACACGAAAAAAGTAATAGATATAATTTTTACCATTCCGATCTCTCAAACAACTATGAGAGCTTTAAATGAGTATCGAGTTGTGTCATATTTGGCAATGCATTTTACAACTGTTTGAAAGTGCTTACGTTGTACCCCATCCAAAACAGTATCTTTCCTAAACGCCTCCTTACAATTTTCGATAAAAATATTTGTAAAAACGATAATAATTTTCTTTGTAATTCCGAGAATATAAGAGTGCGCATTTCAGAAGAAAAACAAGTGTATACAATGATGTTTTGTTTTCAGCTCGCCCGCTTACAGCACGCAAGAGTCCAAGTGCCTCTAAAGACGTAGGATCTAAGATAAGGACGCACACGTCGGGGAAAATACTGCCGCGTTCTTATCCAATCAGCTCGCGCATATCCGGGAGCGCCTAATCTGCACGTTGTTATTGGCTTTCTTGGCTTAACGCGGCTCAAACAAGCAGACCTCGTTTTACAACAGCGCGATCAGTCGCGTCGTGCGAGAGTCCTTGTAGGAACAACTCCGGGATTGTCAGAAGCACAACCGCTAAACTTGCAAGCGGCGCTTCCGACACGTGTGGCTAACAGTATCACTCACTCCGCTAAGTAGTGTGTTCCTTCACCTCTATCGGCGTACCTCTAATAAACATACAAAAAAAAAGAAAAAAAAACACTCCTCATGCGCAGTACGTTGCGCTACAGAGTTGGCGCAAACACGACATTGGCGGCTTTTTGGATTTTGCCCAGACCGCATATTGACAAACAAACTTTTACTACCCCACAGACATGTACAAGTTACTCAAAAAAAGTAATTAAGTTAACTCACTGAGTATTGCCCTCAAAAGTAATCTGAGTAGAGTAGAATTTACTCAAATGAAAATTAATTGAGAAAATTACTAATTACCGTATAAAGGTGCGAATTCCTTTCGAAGTTACTTTTACATGCTTTTTATGGTAACAAGAAAGTACATAGGTTTTGATCCGTTAGCGAAATTTTGTTAGTCGAATATGAATCTGCTTGTTTTTTCACAGGAATACTTTAATAGCTTGTTGTGCTTCTGGGTGCACAATCGTTTTATACTTTTTTTTAATGATGTACTGCGAATGCGTAATTTCTACTTTCAGGTTTTGCACTGCCTGAGCTTAATGTTTAGACAGTGTTTTATTGTTTACAGTGTTGCCTAAAGTACATCTAAAAGTACTTAAAGTAAAGTACAAAGTAAATACGAGGTTACGTACTCCAAGTAAAGTACTAAGTACACCGGGTGCAATGACTCGAAGTAGCGTACCCTAAATACATTTCAAGGTAACGTACAACTACTTTTAACAAAATCATTTATGATGCCCTTTATCAGTATTCAGTAGAACACCGACTTTGTTCTCCCGGCATTTCGTAGAAACACGCTTCATAGCCAACTTTTCGTGGATGCACGGTTTATTAACAGGTTTCGTCAACACTAACATATCACCTACACTCGTTACGCGAGTCCCGGTCTGTAGGGACATATCGTTGCGCGTGAACCTCTGGCCGGCGGACCCGTTCACGCAGTTTCGCGACGGCAGTCTGCGACGGATCATTTCAAAAATGCAGTCTTGGATAAGTTACTGTTAAAAACCTTCAGAAAAAAACAGCGAAGTTACCGTTAAAGATAACGCAACAAAAGAGTAGCTCGTTACAGTGGCAGTTACTTTTAAAAAGTAGCGGCGCTACTTTTCAGTTCCTTTTCTATAACACAAAAAAATAGGAATTTCTATTGTATAAAATTAAAAGTACGCTTTTTACTTCATATTGCAACTTAGCAGCAGTTGCTTCTCGAATTAGTGTATTGCTGGCTCGGTGACGGTTGCGCTGGGTTCATAGAGCCCCTGGACATATTTCAGTTCGTACCCGGCAAGCCAGAAGCAAACCCCGTGCAAACGACAGTAAATTTTGCCTCAACTGTTTACAGCACGCCGGAGTACTGGCGCTAATCAAAATACGACACATTTGCTGTGCCCTCTGTGTGTATTGCTGTTTCACGGTTGATTCACCCGATTAAAAAGCGTTTGCGCAGAAAAAAAGAAAAACGGCAACATAGATAATGCTTCAAGGTACTAAGAAGTAAGTAAGTGTTCAGTCACAAAGTACAAGCGCGTGCGTAACGATACCTGGATTCTCTTTATCATCAAATCCACACGTGGCTGTATTCGGATCATGGCTCGCGAGAAAAAAAGTATTCCCAAGTTTGTGCAAGGCCAACTTGACATTCGAAATGCCCGAACCGACACTTTGGAAAGTGCAAGGAGTAGGTAGATTGTACTCGTTCAATGGTATATTATTCATTAAAAACTGGAAAGTAACGATAAAAGTAACGTCGTTACTTTTATCATTATTTGAAAAAAGTAATAGAACTACAGTTAAAAGTTACATTTTTAAAAAGTGACTCGTTACAGTTTGAAGTTGCTAAAAAAGTAACGGTGTTACAGTAACACGTTACTAGTAACGCGTTACTACCCGAGACAGCAAAAATGTTATCCTAACTGGCGTACCCGCACACGCCATTCGCGGCGATAGTCTGGGGTGACTTATTACAAAAAAGCAAATCATAGCTGCCTATAAATAATCGGTCGATGAAACAGCGTGTCAATGAAACAAACTGTCGATGTAACGTCGTTCAATGAACTGATTGCCGCCACCGATGAGAGGCGTCTCCCGGTAGAATGTGGGGGAAATTATTTTTTCCAGCTGCGGGGAAAATAAACACCACATCCTAGAATTACCTCGGTTCTTGTTTGCTTTTTTGTTGTATAAAAACTTAGCAGTACCTCCTCCCATTTTCCAGATCGCTTGCAGGTTTGTACTTGCTTACGGCATAGGTTGTATGTAATAAACTTTTGAAAACAATCTTTTGTGTCTGTCTTTCCGCCTATTTGCAAGCACTTGTACAAATATATCTTTTTTCTACGGGTTTTCTTCATGTTATAAGTAGGTTTATCAAGTTCGGAACGTCGTAAATAAGTCTAACATATCCAACCTTCCAGACGATACCAATTTAGGGCTAACGAATAGTTTGCCTGAATATCCGAAGGGCGCGTTCAAATATGTGGCGACGAAAAAGGTCGAACGAGCAGCCGTATCAAACGGGTACCGTTTTAAACGGAAACCGGTTCAAACGGGTACTGGTTCCAACGGGTACCGTTTCAAACAGGTACTCATATCCCATAATCACGTTTGATCCGAAATGGTCGACCAGTTTGCCATCCGTATAAATTTCAATTTTCTTTTTTCAGTAGGGTCGTGACAGACTAGTTATTTTAGTCTCGCTGACCAGCTTTTTGACACAATCAACTTATAAGGCACTTATTTGTTTCAGTCTTATAGCCGCCATTATTTCACTCAGAAAAATGACCAGATGTCGTCTTGAAATAGCGCCTTTTCACACGACGATACGCCATTTTTTATTTTCAAATTTGAGGAATGTACATCTAAGTCGGGAGTTTTACTTTTCTCGGAAAGTACCAAAAACAAATACTTTAGTAAACTACAAGTACATGCTCAGAGAATGTACTTCATGTAAAGTACAAGTTCTCCAAACAGTAGTACCTCAAGTACCATGTACTTAGAGTACTTCCCAACACTGCTTCCTTTTTATTTTATTTTTTTATATAAAAACGATGGGGGAATTACTAAGGTTTCTCGAACGATCTTCGAAATTTTAAATATCAGCATATTCTGACTTTCGCGAGGGAAAGCAACACAAAAAGGTGACCTTTGTGTTTCCTTTTAGCACGCGATTCTTCGAGTACAGCACAAACCACGGGCGCACCAGATGAGCTTCAGTGAGGGTGCTGCATTTTGTTGCCTCCTCTGAATGTGGATGCAGTATGTACACCTCCTGTAGTGGGCGAGAGTTCCTACGTTGGTGAGAAGCGGGAACCAGCCGTTTCTTCAAATGGGTCAAGTCTCCTTGAGCTTCAGGGCACAAAGAGACGCCAGTCTTTGGCTCTAATCCCGCAGTTAGTTGGTCTCTCTTGCGTCGAGTCTGGTCGCTCCCCGCGCCTCGTAGCAGTGTTGTTGCAGTGGGGGGGCTCGTGAAAAGTTTGAGGGGTTTCGGACTCCCCAAACCACTTTCTCCCCTCCCCCCCCCCCCCGTCTTCCTACGCCATATCCTTCCCCCTCTTTGAAAATGTAAGCGGACCTTTCAGCGTCTTATTTCTTTTGTGCAGGAACATTTCTTGACAACCACTAAACGACCACTAACTACCAAAACAACCACTAAAATTCGAAAGCAATTTTTGTAATTTGAGTAGAAGTTACTCGGAAAAAGTAGTTAAAGTAAACTAGTAATCACCGAAATAAAAATGTAATTGAAAGTTACTAAACAACTCAGAAAAATAGTTAAACTGCAGTAACTTGAGTAGAGAAGTTGAACTACGTACAAGTCTGCCCCAGCCGCTGTTTTAGATGAGTCTTACTCCACTAGTATTTGTGATGACAACCTTTCTCTTGTCAAAGAAAGAACAAAAACCGGCGAAGGCTTCTTTCGGCTGTGCCGCGTTGCGTACACCACGCCACGCAGTTGGCGGGAAAACAGTCCCAGAAATTTATTTTTATTATTTTTTGTAAGATACTGAACATTGCTGGGGACATCAATCATATTAAATGGCCCGAATATCAGGGTCAACTGATGCAAGTTGAAAATTGGTATACTTAAAAAGATACTTAAACAAAATGTGAAATATACCTGTTGTGATAAAAAATAGTCTGAATATTATCCACAGTATCCGTAAATGGCAATTGCACGCACGTATTATGAGCCTGATGGCCGTATTTTTCGTTATAAACGGCCCACTCTGGCAAGCGCTCTTAGTACAGCCAGCGGAGAGCACGTGACATCTGTTGCAATCGTGACGTAGATTGTCTCGGAACGAGCAAAGATGTGGCGAGGTTGACGTTGACAGGATGTCCTAGCCGTCGTCCAGCGATCGGAACACCGCAACAAACAACAAATCTGCTCCGTTGAAACTTGGCGAGTTGGTTATGCATAGTTACGGGCGTCTATGTGCTAAGGCTGATAGAGGTCGTCCAAAAAAACTCGGCCATGGTAAGTATTGTGGCACCACTGGCTCTACCATAAAACGCAGCTGTCGGAGCAGTTCTTCAGCAGAACGTCTCAAGGATCGCAGATTTCCCATTTGAACTCAAAGACGCTGAGCAGAAGTATAGCACCTTCACATGGGGACTTCTAGCAGTGTATATTGTCATCAACCACTTCCGCCACTTCATCAAGGGCCGGGACTTCAATTTAATTCAGGAAAAAAACTGCAAACGGTGCAGCTTGACGAAGCCCCTGCTTCCTAACAGCAGATCGGCAGGCAGGAAACGTCAGCACAACACTTTAAAGATGAAAAGAAACAGGCAGTACCGTGCAGGAGGAAATTTTAAAAGTTGGTGATGAATACATAAAATTGAAAGAATAAAACACAGAGGACAAACACAGGAGAACCACTTTCCTCCATTTAGCAACGACGTTTATTTTGGGCAAAGACATTGCACCCTGAGCGAGACCCCGAAGAGATAGGTTGATGAGGGGGAAGGCTAAAAGGGAGATGGAAAGGGTGATATGAGGGACGAAAGGAAACTTGTGAGATGGAAAGGTGATAAAGGGGAAGGGAAACTAAGAGATGGAAGGGGTGATAGGAGAAGAAAAGGGGGAACCACGAGGCACGGGCAGAACTACCGGGATGTTGTGTATTTACGGGGAGTTGCGATATTTTTTAAGTTCAGGCTTGAGGAATTCTAATTCCCGTCTTGATAAGGTTACTGAGGCCTATGAAACGTTGTTTTCTGCGTTCTAAATGAGAAAATATTCGATGATTTCACGTCCGTGGCGATTGCGGTGTCCCCCTCTTGTCTTGGCTCCTGCGAAGTCAGGCGCGCATCCAATGCATTCGTTCGCGTGAACCGCGATAGGATGAATGGGGTTGTCAATTCTTGAAGTGGCCTCGTTTTCGTGCTCTCTCAAGCGGTCATTGATACATCGGCCGGTTTATCCTATGTACTCGGCACCGCATTTGAGAGGGACGGAGTAAACGTTTTCTGTGCAGCAGGTCCGGAAAAGTTCGGCGTGCTTTTTTTTTTTCGCAGCCGGCTTGGCTTCTTGTCGGTTGATCATGTTGCAGATGATCGCCAATTTGATTCGACTAAAAAAGACAACTTTCGTGTCATAGCGTGATGCAATGGATCGAATACGATGGGAAGCATTATGAATGTAAGGTATGCTGGCTATCCTTCGACTGAAAGGCGTTTTTGTAGTTGCATTTGGGTTAATAAGTTGGTGGAAAACGGACACGAGGCGTTCCACCGGATATCCGGAACTCAGGAGTCGTCGAGTTTGGCCCTTTATGCTATCTGTTGCCGAATGTTGACAGGATTTCGTTTTAGCTAATGTGAGTAGCGTCTTGATGATACCTATCTTAACAGTCTTTGAATGAGCACTCTCAAGAGGAAGCACCGGCTTTTCTGAACGCTGACTGAACGCCCAGCAGACGCCTTCGTTGTTTTTTTTTAATCGCAAGTCTAGAAATTGTAGCCCTTCTGAGGTATGATGTTCCTAAACATCCTCTCCGTAAATACACAACATCCCGGTAGTTCTGCCCGTGCCTCGCGGTTCCCCCTTTCCTTCTCCTATCACCCTTCCATCTCCCAGTATCCCTTCCTCTTTATCACCTTTCCATCTCACAAGTTTCCTTTCGTCCCCCATATCACCCTCTCCATCTCCCTGTTAGCCTTCCCCCTTATCAACCTATCTTGTCGAGGTCTCGCTCAGGGTGCAATGTCTTTGCCCAAAATAAACGTCGTTGCTAAATGAAAAAAGTGGTTGTCCTGTGCTTGTCCTCTGTGTTTTATTCTTTCTCCAGAACGCAAAAAAACAACGTTTTATCTGCCTCAGTAACCTTATCAAGACGGGAATTAGAATTCCTCAAGCCTTAACTTGAAAAATATCGCAACTCCCCGTAAATACACAACATCCCGGTAGTTCTGCCCGTGCCTCCTGGTTCCCCCTTTCCTTCTCCTATCACCCCTTCCGTCTCCCAGTTTCCCTTCCCCTTTATCACCTTTCCATCTCCCAAGCTTCCTTTTCGTCCCCATATCACCCTTTCCATCTCCCTGTTAGCCTTCCACCTTATCAACCTATCTTGTCGGGGTCTCGCTCAGGGTGCAGTGTCTTTGCCCAAAATAAACGTCGTTGCTAAATTAAAGAAAGTGGTTGTCCTGTGCTTGTCCTCTGTGTTTTATTCTTTCAATCTTATGTATTCATGTTCAACCCGCTCGGCCTTCACCAGTCCAATTGGAGGTGAACATTTTGCGTATTGTTTCCTTATAAGTCACCAATACAAACATGTTGGTCTTTTAAAAAGTTTAGTGCGGTTGGCAGTGTTTACTATACCATTTGAAGCCTATAGTTTGTTCTAGGTATACTGTACTATTAAAGGCCATTGCTTGTTCCACACTCTTACCGACTACAAGCTCTTGACATCTAAGTTTCTCCAAAACCACAGCGACTACACCGCGCGTGAGATCCGGCACCTCGACTTTATATCAGCTTACCGTCGATGTCTGACAATAGTCCTTCACCAAGTCGATTTTGGAGAAACTTTTCAAGCTGTGGAGGGAAATGCATGGTGGCGTTTGCGATGTATGGTAGCAGATACCTGTCAGGGACTGACTGTGGCGCTATTCAGGGCCCAGCAATCAGCGCACTGTCTGTCGTCCTGGGGGTCTTTCTTGGAGACCATCTGTAGTGTAGACGCCCACGGGCTTGATCAACGGCTGTATGATTCCGAGCTTCAGCTTATTAACGAATTTTATGCTAAATTTTGCAAACAAACTGAATAAGTGATGTGGTTACATGACCCAAACCTCCCCAAACTCGAACTCCCTGCATGGTCAGCCAATGTAGGACCGGAATCTTGGGGGGGGGGGGGCAAACGAAAAGAGCAAACGAAAATCGCCGTGACCACTGAACGTTTGGGAGTTCGGAGAAGAGAAAGGATAACGAGGTAAGAAAAAAAAAAAACGCGCTTTGTGGGAAATGAAGTGCTCTGATTAGCTGTGTACTCGTGTCTCGTGTCACGCACCCCGTCAGACCAGCGTGCTGACGTCGGAAGAATGGTTGGAACGGGCTCCATCGTCCACGTCCTCTTCACCTTGAATTTCAGAACCAGCTCGCTTTTTCTCCCCATTTTAAATCGATCACTTTTTGTAACTTTGTTTCATATTGCTGTGAGTATAATGTTAGTGTTTGATATCTGTGCGTTTCCGATTCGTTTGTGTCGTGATGCACAACCGGGACGGCATGTTGCTGCTGGTGGACAACAATAAATGAACATAAACATAGCTTTATGAAGGAACGCGCCATCGATCTTCATTCAGAATCGGCTAAATATTTTAGTGATTATTCACAATCTTATGTGATGTTTATGGAACAGTATATATACTTAACTGTCGGGTATTTCAAAAACTTAGCCCCCTGGTAGTCTATCTTTTGCTACCCCCATTCTTTGATTGTAAATAGTTATGCCGTTCTAGGTGGGCTGTTTTCTTACACGCAATAAACATGCACTGCAAGGTCTTATGTATACTCTCCATATTTATAGCTGAACTTTGCCGGACGTGACAGTTGATATGCACGGATATTTGAAGTTCAAAAAACCTCAATCTAAATGCAATGCTTATTAACTTATGCAATAAGTACCGTTTATCTATACAAGGCGCTTTAGTGGGTCCGGTGTTTTCAAAAAAGGAACTTGTGTTAGTGTGTTTTGGTCTTGGGGCCAGCTTTGTCACAATGGTGGCCACCTGAAAAGAAACGATGCGTGATAATTAGCGGATTAACTAGAGCGCTTCATTTAACTTCTTTTTTCATTATTGGGATATATTTTTTATTTATTTATTTACAGATACTACCACCTTCTATTGGAAGGTGTCGAGGACTGGCTTTAAAGCCCCAAAATATAAAATAAAATGAATATTTTGTAACTGTAACAAACCAAATATATAAGTAACAATTACAAAGACTGTCACAGTTGATGAACATAACTCGCACTCTGTGTGAGGCAAAACCAGCTAAGCTGAACGCATCCAACAATGAATAAAAAAACTGTTGTAAGACAGATCGTCAAAAATAAAAGCATGAAAAAGTACAGTCACATAATCTACTTATTGTAGAAAACATACCGAGCAGTAAACAAGTGGCGCGTAATCACATGGTATATTTACTGGCACCGAGCACTTCCTTACACATACGATTTGCACCGCGAATAAATACACATATTGCAGAGAAAGTACAGCACACTATTATTAACAAAAAGACTCTAAGCTACAAAAGCGGGAACATTTTGAGATTCTATCATTGTATAAGCAACCCAAAATATGTTTTAACAGTGATACAAGTGATGCTTTAAAAATTGCGCAGATATGGCACTTGCAATGTCAAAAGGCAGATCGGCCCTGTCTTTAACGGTTTGGGGCAAAAAAGAGATGACAGCTAGAGGCTTGTCTGTCACCTCTCATCTGTTTCTTCTACTAGTTATCCAAGTTTCCTTCCCGGTCTCATGGTTTAAACATTAGGATATAAAGCAGCCATTGTAACATCTACACTCTGCGAGTGCTAAAGTATTAGAGCTTCTTGTACTTCTTGTTGTTTGTGGAGCGGCATAGCGTGATTTATCAATTTTAGAACCGTCATTAAGCCGAGTATATAAAGAAGTGAGTCTATTCATTTTATTTCACTGTCTGGTTACAAAATCTTGTTCTCTATATTTCTTGTAGATAAATCTAAGGCCTTTTTTGTATCCTGTCGAGTTTGTTTATGTTTGTTGGTGTGGGTTGATGCCAAATAACATCGAAATACTCTAAGAGGGGCCTAATAAGATATTTCTATACCATCAACTTCGTCACAGATGTAGCGTGCCTCGGGTTTTGCCTCAGACACCATAATTTGAAAATCGCTCTCCTGCACAGCGACTCGATGTGGTCATTCCTTCCAAGATCGAAAGTGTGACGCCAAATAATTTAAAACATTGTGTCTTCTGAAGAGAAATTTTATTTATTCTGTATGAAAATGGCAATGAGGACTTCATATGAGTGATGGTCCTAAAGGCGCATCTTGTAAAATTTTCCAGCATTAGCCATGTTTGGCACCAGACGCTAATTGTGGTCAGGATCGAGTTGAGGTTTGCTTGGTCGAAACATTGTGCGTTTCTGAAAATATAACCAGGTGATTAGGAAATAGGCGGAAAGTAATGGCTGTGTTATGTTTTATTATGTCATTTATGTACAGAAAAAAAAGAGAGGCCCTAAACCGGATCCCTGAGGTACGCCCGATCGCACTGGTAGATGTGAAGAACTACGCCCTATCACCCCCACAAACGTTTTCCTGTTGCGTAGGTAGTCAGTTAGCCACCGACTAACATTATCATTCAGGGATATGTTGGATAACCTCTAAAAAAGCCTGACGTCTGACACATGGTGTGAGGAATCGAGTGTAGTAGGTACATGGATTAAGAAAGACGAGACCGTTTGAAGTAGAAAACAACGTTATATTAGAAAACAGTATGCCAAGACGAAAACACTAATTAAATTCACACACGAAAAACTATGTGAGTGAAACATGTCTTTAATATGGAAAGGAGGATCGCCTGCCTTGGCCGAGTAGGTCTTAAGCAGGAGGGGTAGGGTTATTTCTGTTGGGGGGGGGGGGGGGGGGGGGGCGAAAAACTATGAATGGTATGACTTTGGGGAAACAGTTACAGGAATGCACGTTCGACAGATTGTTCTCGCAATGTTCGCACTCTGCTTCAATGCTGCTCACTAGAGGCAGCCCGAAAGTTCACTGTAGCAACTTATCGCTTTCTTGTTTCGTGGCGCTGGGTCTTGAGAGGTGTTGTGCGCGTGAGCGGCGACAAAGCACGTACCGGAAAGCCCAGCGTTTAGTTTGAAGCCGGTGGGTCAGAGGCGGCGTTGGCACGGCGTCGGCGTCTGGGGTGGCGTGTTGGAATAGACGGGGGCCGCTTTGGTCTTGACGTGTGCTCCGCAACGCGTGCACCTGCTTTCAACTGGGGTGAAGGCCTCGCGGGAGCCGGAGGTCAGGCCAGGTGGAGGCCTTGAAAAACCCGAGTATGGACGCCCGGCGATTCCGTTCCACACGCTGGTCTGCCCGCTCGAACACAATCCAATGTTTGTTCTCCGCCTTCCTTCTCTTTTTTTTTTTTTTTTCTTGTTGCAGGGCGCGTGGCACGCGCCTCGAAGATGACGCGCGCGCGCACACACAGTTCGTCGCGTGCACAACGCTGCACGAAGATGACCCGGCACGCGCACATACACACCTTCGAAATCCGCGCGCGTTACACATAGTCAAAGGCATTTAAAAATCTAAAAATAGAACATCCGCCCTGTCCCCTTTTAATTATTACCTCTGAAAAGTAATGTACCGTCACCGCAAGCTGTGTGCCCGTAGAAATATTGCGCCTAAAACTAGGCTATTTAGCACAAAGCAAACTATGCCTCCAAAAACAAAGAAATTTGACATCGAACAATATGTTCAAGCAGTTTGCTGACCTTGAATAATAAAAGAATTCCTATATAATTTGTTGTGTCACTAACACTACCCGACTTGTAGATAGGAACGTATTTAGCGAATTTCCTCTCGCTTGATACGGAGCCTTCATGTGCCAATTTATCAAATAAATAGTATAAATACTTAGAGGACCATTCGGCATATCGAACTAAGATTTCGTCTAAAATATTGTCAGGGCCCACACATTTTCCAGTGTGTAGACGGAGCAGAGAAGCAAATTCCCCCTGTTCTGAAGCGACAGTACCAGGCAGTGGCTGAGAAAGCACAAACCTTGATGAGCCGGGTACGACGCAGTTGTTAAAGCAAAACACACTGGAAAAGTACTGCGTAAAGCAGGTTCAGATTTCTTTGCGTGCAGATGTTTGGCCCATCAAAAGGTTTATCTCTTAGAGGAAATGTTTCGCCAAAATCTGCTTGGGTCCGATTTTAAAAATCGAGTCAAGGAGAAGTTGTAAAAGTTCTGCTTACTCATTTTCTCTGCGTACCCTTTCTGAGAATTGTGCCCTTCGTGCACTTTTGTTTAAAAAAAAAACTAGGAGCGGATCTGGTGGTCAAGTTAGGAACTATTGGCGTATTTCTGGCGCACTGTTTCCCTGGGTTTTATAGCGTTTCGCAAGCCTTGTTATGTTGGCCGCAACACGCTGCGGACAAAAAAAAAAGTAGGAACCGTTGATTTTTTATTGCGCGTACGACTGCCTCAACGGCTGAATGAATAAAGCTGAGAGTCTCTCCTTTTGGAAATTCTAGAGAGTTACGGGCGAGGCGTAGAAAGTTGGGCCGGCGAGCGTCGGTGGCAATAAATTCCAGCGGTTCCAAGCTGGGTCACGTTCGCGTAGTCTTCTTATTATTTTTACTTAGACCCCACGATGCTGATTTCCGTGTTGCTAGCACCGGCCACCTTTTTTGTACAAAACAATAATGTCACTTAATGAACGGAGAAGCAGTAGTCATGAAACGCCTACTTCGCGGGGAGCTACATGAGCCCCCCCACCCTGCCTAGATCAACACAGTCTTCATATTAAAAAAGCACCCTTACGGTGTTAATGAAAAAACAAAAACGACGTTTAACGTGACTGCGGCACTATGCACAAAAAAATGTCACTGAAATTTGTCTTGAAACCCCCAAGATATGTGAAGTGTGTACATTATATTTTTGAGGTCTGTTAAGACGTCTACACTTTTTTTATAAATAAATTCTAAACACAGTTAGATACATTGTTCTCGTTTGTTCATGCTTCTTAATTTGTTGCACATATCAAGAAGCATGAAGCATAAATCAAAAAGTTCTTTGATTCTCCTTGGCTCCTCGAGGACGGCCTCGACTATAGTTTTACCGAAGCCCAAGGCGCAGGTGTTGACAAAATCGCCAGCGCGATCCCGCATGGTGCCAGTGGCAGTCATGCACGTTGCCTTTGCGAGTGCGATTCGCGCCCAGGTTAGGGAGTTTCCGTAGATCTTTTCAGCCGTCCCGCATTGCTCACCGCAACGAGATCTTCTTCAGACGCAGTACCTTTCACGTAAGAGCCGCAGCAAAGGAAAAAAAAAAAAGGCTCGAAAACTAAATGCCCCACTAGGCCGAGGGGTCGTATATAATTCCCTTGGTAAAACGTCACGCTTATGAAAAGACAACCCCTGCAAACGGTCCTCGTAGAATCAACTGCGTGTAACCTTTCGCCGCGACGTCGCCTGCCCGCTGGGTGACGCAGCGTATTGAAATTGAAAAGTGTGACCCCAGTACATGCAATAAGTCGACTTGAACCATTTTAAATAATTTCATACGATCTTGTTTCTATGTATTGCAGCCTTAAATAATCTTTCTTTAATATGAGTTTAAAAAATAGTGGAAGCCGTTTACAACTCCCTGTAACGCCGAATCGGAGCGCAGCTCTTGAGGTGGAGGAGGGAAGAGTACTGAAGGGAGGGTAGGCCCCTCCTCCTCCTCCTCCTTCTCCTTCTCCCCTCATTATTTAATATGCTCCGGGGGGGTCACTGACCTCGGGGGGAGGGGGTCACGTGACCTCGGGGAGGGGGGCCACGTGACCTGGGGGAGGGGGGCCACGTGACCTGGGGGGTCACGAGACCTTGGGGGTCACGTGACCTTGGGAGGGATCACGTGACCTTGGGGTAACGAGACCTTGGTGGTCACGTGACCTTGGGGTGACCTTGAGAGGGGTCACGTGACCTTAGAGGGTCACGTGTCCTGGGGTAACGTGACCTTGGGGTGACCTTGGTTACGCCGACGGCGACGGCGACGCCGACGCCGCTCAAGCCGGAAACGGGCGCCTAAGAGCTGCGCTCTAAAATGAAAGCTGTTTACAACTCCCTGTAACGCCGGATTAGAGCGCAGCTCTTGAGGAGGAGGATGGAAGGGTACTGAGAGATGGGTGACTCCCTGAGGTCACGTGACCTCAGGGGTTTCACGCGACATAGGGGTGTCACGTGACCTCAGGGGGTTGCGTGACATGAGGGGGTCACGTGACCTCAGGGGTCACGTGACCTCATGGGGTAACCCTCGTGACCCTCGTGAGGGTAACCCTTGTGAGGGTAACCCTCGTGACCCTCGTGAGGATAACCATCGTGACCCTCGTGAGGCAAACCCTCGTGAGGGCAACCATAGTAACCCTTGTGAGGGTAACTCTCGCGAACCTCGTGAGGGTAACTCTCATAACCCTCGTGAGTGTAACTCTCACAACCCTCGCGACCCTCGTGAGGGGTAACCCTTTTGAGGGTAACTAGCCCTCGTAACCCTTGTGAGGGTTACGAGGGTTACCAGGGTTACTCTTACGAGCGTTACGAGGAAAACCTTCGTGATTCTCGTGAGGGTAACCCTCGTGACCCTCGTTAAGGCAACCCCGCGGGGTGCTTTAACGAGTTGAGGGCAGAGGTCAGCATTTTAGGTCGCCCTCACTCACCCTCAACCCCACAGCCACACTCACCTAAGCCCCTCACTCACCCTTACCCTCACAGCTACACTCACCTTCAGCCACTTACTCACCCTCACCCTCACAGTCACACTCACCTTCAGCCCTTCACTCACCCTCACCGAACCTCACGCCCCTCACGCACTCACCGCCCTCACGGCCCTCACGCCCCTCACCGCCCTCACGGCCCTCACGCCCCTCACTCACTCATGGCCCTCACGAAACTCACCGCCTTCACGCCACTCACCGGCCTCACGGCCCTCACCCCCCTCACCGCCCTCACGGCCCTCACCGCCCTCACCGCCCGCACGCACTCATAGCCCTCACGCCACTCACCGCCCTCACCGCCCTCACGCCCCTCACCGCCCTCACAGCCCTCACCGCCCTCACGGCCCTCATGCCACTCACCGCCCTCACGCCACTCACCGCCCTCACGCCACTCACCGCCCTCACGTCCCTCACCGTCCTTGCGGCCCTCACACCTCACGCCCCTCACGCACTGATGGCCCTCAGGCCACTCAGGCCAGCTTCAGATGGGGCAATTTCGCCCAGAAACTTTACGTCGCAACACCAGCAACACGGGCCGCCCACGATCACACGCAGCAACCAATTGCTGCAATTTGCCATCGTCATTATAAAATTTTATTTTTCTTGCACTATTTAGACACAATTACGCGTTATAAACGTGTTTTTATGCATTTAAATCTCGTTAAGAATACTAATGCATCTTTCTGAAACAGTTTATTTGCAAAAAAAACGATAGATTTCAAACCAGAACCAAGTCTTTCGGTGTCATCATCACCGGCTCGAGGTATCAAGTGAAAATTTTGCGTCCCTGATTGGATGCAGCCGCTTCAAACGTATACAAATGGCTCCGAGTTGCTTGCTTATTTCGAGCCGGACCCGATCTCAGCAATTCGTGTCGATCTAGGGAAAGCTAGAGAACAACCCCTTCATTAACACCAAAATTGCTGAGAAAGATGCTCGATCTGAAGGGGGCCTCACGCATTCACCGCCCTCACGCACTCATGGCCCTCACACACCTCGTGCACTCACCACCCTCACGGCCCTCACGGCCCTCACGCCTGTCATGCCACTCACTGCCCTCACGCACTCATGGCCCTCAAACCACTCACGCGCTCATGGCCCTCACGCCACTCACCGCCCTCACGCCCCTCACGCACTCATGGCCCTCATACCCCTTACCGCCCTCATGGCCCTCATAGCCCTCATGGCCCTCACGGCCCTCACCGCCCTCACGGCCCTCACCGCCCTCACGGCCCTCACCGCCCTCACCGCCCTCACAGCCCTCACGGCCCTCACAGCCCTCACGGCCCTCACAGCCCTCACGGCCCTCACGGCCCTCACGGCCCTCACTCACCCTCACACTCATGAATTTTCCTGGTTCAGAAACTCACTCAACCTCACGTCACCTGTGAAGATGAGGGTGAGTGAGGGCCCTCATGAGTGAGGTTTGCCGAGGTATGGTTGAGGGTCACTAACCTTCGTAACCCTCGTGAGGGTTACGACGGTTACGAAGGTTACTCTCGCAAGGGTTACCCTTACGAGAATCACAAGGGTTACCCTCGTAACCCTCACGAGGGTTACGAGGGTTAGATACCCTCAAAAGGGTTTTTTTTCTCAGGAGGATCACGAGGGTTACCCTCGTAACCATCGTGAGAGAAACCCTGGTGACCCTCGTAATCCTCACAAGGGTTACGAGGGTTAGTTACCCTCAAAAGGGTTACCCTCACGAGGGTCACGAGGGTTATGTCAGTTACCCTCACAAGGGTCACGAGGGTTATGAGTTACCCTCACGAGGGTTATGAAAGTTACCTTCATGAGGGCCACGAGAGTTACTAGGGTTACCCTCGTGAGGGTAACCCTAGTAACCCTTGTGAGGGTAACTCTCGTGACCCTCGTGAGGGCAGCCCTCGTGACCCTAGTGAAGGTAACCCTTTTGAGGGTAACTAACCCTCGTAACCCTCGTGAGGGTCACGAGGGTACTAGGGTTACTCTCACGAGGGTTACGAGGGTACTCCTTGTGATCCTCGTGAGGGTAACCCTCGTGAGAGTAACCCCCGTAACCCTCGTGAGGGTTACGAGGGTTACAAGGGTTGCGTGCAGTTACGCCGACGGCGATGCCGACGGCGATGCCGACGCCGACGGCGATGCCGACGCCGACGGCGATGCCGACGCCGACGGCGATGCCGACGCCGACGGCGACGCCGCTCAAGCTGGAAACAGGCGCCTAAGAGCTGCGCTCTAAAATGTCTTGTTCTAAGCGCACTTCTCATTTAACATTACTGCAGACCCACGGAGGCGTTCGGGAAAAAGGGATACAAAACCAATAAAGTAAAAAGACAAATTTTTATACAGCTCTATAATAAAATAAAAAGAACACAATAAGCTACGCGGCACAGCCAACACAAAGCAAAAAACAAAACACCAGTGAAAAGAAACAAATACTACGCACAAGCACAAAAATGGTGTTACCATTCAATAAGAAATCATCATCGGGATACGCCAAAAAAAATTAATAAATTACAGGCTCAAGCATTGTCGTCATATGTGCAGACAACGTCGTAGAAAGAATCCGTTGGAATAACTAATTGTGTTCGAAAAGAAAGAATACTTATATGTTAGTTCTCACAGAATGAGGATCGACAGATAATGAGTGTTTGTGTCGTGATTGGCGCGTTTGGGAGTGTCGAGCTTTTCTGCTAAAATTATTAAAGATAAAAAATTTTGCTAGGTAAGTCTAGTTTAGCCTAGATTAGCCTAAACGTCTGAGCACAATGCTGCGAAAGTGCTAGATAAATCAGAGAAACATTCATCTCCATGATCCCACGTGTAAAGTTAAAATTACCCAGAATACGTACTTGAGGGGCTGTTATAGGGCGACATACGAAAATGTTCCGCTAAAAGGGGTCAACAGTGGTCACGTGACACAAACCCCGTACGTGACGTCACTTACGTTGTCGTGTCAAGTGACACCATGACATCAGGTTACGTGTTCACGTGACACTAATCCCATATGTGACGTCACTTACGTTGTGGTGTCAAATGGCACCATAGCATCAGGTTACGTGGCCACGTAACAGTGGGAAGTCAAGTTATGTCGTCACATGACACTGTGACGGCAAGGCACGTGGCTTCGTAACAATGTGACACCAAGTGGTGACGTAACACCGTGACAACACATGTCGTGATCTTGTACCTCATAGTGGCACCAACCACGAGATCGTCGTACGTTCGTGTTACGGTTTTTTCGTTACAACTCTCCGCGACGCTCCAGACCAGGCGATAAAAGCGTTTGGCTTTAAATTGGCGATGCAACGATTTTTGTACTGTGCGCAAATACCGCTTGGAACAGATCCCTGGCGTTCATGACCCGTGAAACACTCGTTCGTTTTTCACCACACGTAATCGAAGTCGCGAAAAAATTGAAGAAACACGAGCAGCATCCTTCAAGTAGCCACGTGATTTGGAGCCGATTATATGCCGCCAATGGTCGTCATAGCCACGCGCCGGGGTTGGCAAGGCACACGACAAGCCCTGAGTTCAAGACATTGTTAGGATTCCGCTTTGCCGTCATTGCAGCAATTGGACACGGGCCACCACATTAATGCTTCTCGAGCTATCATTTATCGCGATCTGAAATTGAGTGCACACGCAATGTTCGGGTCCAATCTAGAGCCGCATAGAGATATCGTGACTGGGCGGTACTGCAACCGCCCAGCTACGCCATCAAGTTTTGCGAAGAACAGATTGAATGAAAACGCTCACTTTTGATCTTGAAATTACACCGCAACAAAGGAGTGTCTTGTCCAGTGGCGTTGACTGCGAGTATCCTTGATTCCCACTAGTGCCAGTAAACTAGTGTAAAGTGAAAAAAATTCCAATTGAATATTGTTGCACCGCCCCTTTAATCGACACTGATGGGGTACTGTGGATTGGGGAAAGAGCAGCACCATCTGCCGCACTCTGAAGACGCAAATTCCTGGGGAGATTTTGGAGATGTTCCTTTCTCAAGGCTGAAAGAAAAGCGGCTGCCGGAAACAAAGCCATAATATTTGCTTCCTTTGCAACCTGTGGACGAAGATAAGCGAAGGACATCTCTATAGGGGGGCATCAGATAGAAGCAAGCACTTAACTAAACGTTTGTATTTAAATGATTATATTATTCACCGCAAACCACCGGTCTTCAATAAAATAGGGCGCCTTAGTGTTTGAAGACAGGTGGCTTCGCTGCGTTTCCGTGAGAGTTCAACCTTTTTTTTTTTTTTTTTTTACTTTTTCCTCAGGTAAGTTTGCTCTTTGCAAAATGTATAGAAAAAATGCACCATCTGTGGGCAATGTCGCATAAAATCGTAGCGCGATAGGTTAAGAAACCGAATTTTGCGGTCGATTACTGAGCCTGACCGCTACTTGAGACATACGGTAGAACGCTGCAAGCGAATGGGGTAAAAGTTTACTCGGAACGCGCTTAGTGCCTAGACGGGGAAAGAAGCAAGAAATAAAAAAAAAAAACACAGAAATAAAAAAATAAAAAGTTAGAAAGTCAAAATACCCCCTTCCCTTTTTTCTCCTCGACCAAAGAAGAAGGAAGAAGACATCTGGCGCATTATTTAGGTTGCAAAACTCATTTTGATTTTCCTGATATAGAAGCATGTTTCAGAAACGCACCTCATTCAGAATTTGTCTAACGACGTAAAGATGTTGGTAAACAAAGAGCAACAAATTCCTGAAGTACTGGCTAAGTACATCAGGAAGATGCCAACACACCAGAGGGCAGAATGCCAGACTGATATTTTGTCTCTTGTGCCGTCTTACGCCCTAGTATTACACCGGCGCTCGCCAGTGTCGTTGAGACAGCGATACTCGGCCTCCCCCAAATATCGTTCAGCCCAACCTAATTGCCCAGTGTTAAACGGTACATAGGCCAAATGACCTCAGCTGCACCTCACGTATCCCGCGAAGAAGAAGTATATGTTTAAAAGATACAAGAATAGAAATCATAATTCACATTTGTTATCTTTGGAAACGTTTTTAGCGCGCGATACTTGACTATAAGGAGTATTCATTGGGCGCCATATTTGTGGGTGATGTCTAGAGCGCATGCTCTGAAGAAGCCCACATTAATAGGTTGCTAAGACCGGCAATCTTGAGGGTGCGAAATGCACGTTACAAAAGAACTGTGGAAGCTCGCCTTGAGCACGCGCTCAGCAGTCGTGCACACAGCTATGGCCGCCAGTGAATACTTCCTATACTCATCCCAGTTAAAACCAAAACAAAAATATAAACGCTTCAAATGAATGCAGAAGGGAAGGAAGTATCAGGAGCCACATGGATAGCTGCGCTCGCGGCTCCCGTAATACCACTCCGGCCCTTAAAGGAGCGGTGCAACGATATTAAATTGGAATGTTTTTCACTTTACACGAGCTTGCTGGCACTAGTGGGACTCAAGGATATTCGCACGCAATGCCACTGGCCAAGAAACTTTGTTGCGGTGTAATTTCAAGAACAAAAGCGATCATTTTCATTCAATCTCTCCTTTGCAAAATTTGTTGACGTAACCGTGGGGATCCCAGTACACCCCAATGCCGATATTTGGATGAGGTTCATAGATTGGGACCCGAGCATTGCGTGGGCACTCGATTTGGACTCGTGATAATTACTAGCTCGAGAAGCTTTCGGGTAGTGGCCCGTGTCCAATCGCTGCAACGACGACAATAGCCGAGCCATAACAATGTCTGGAACTCAGCGCGTGCCCTGTGGTTTGCCAATTCCAGCGCGTGGCTATGATCAACATTGGCGGCATATAATCGGCTCTAGATCACGTGGCCGCTTGTTCTGGCTACGATTTGAGGGGGTCAACGCTGCTGGTTCTTCTTTAATTTTTTTCTGGGACTTCTATTGCGTGGGGTGAAAAATGAATGCGTATTTCATATGTCATTAACGTCAGGGATCCGTTCTAAGCGGTATTTGCGCAAAGTCCAAAAATTGTTGCATCGCCCCTTTAAATATCACAATATTTCATGCTACGATTGTTTGTGAATACATCCACCTACTTTCAGAAACAGTAAATGCGTAAACGCTGGCCGTCGGCGATGCAGCAGACGCCGTCACCTTGTCCTCGTTTGGCGGAAGTCACTTGGGCCAAGTGAGGGTCCCGAGCTCACTTTGGCTCGAGTAGCGCTAGCGGGCCCGTGTAACTCCGGTGAAAAGCCCTTAAGCTAAACATCTTCGGCTCAACCATATTGAGGGCGCCCGTGTAACAGCAGTATTAATTTAGATAAATGAGCTGAAGACTTATATATTAAACTTTTAGATGGCAAAGTATGTACAGCCTTTTTGCAGATCAAACACGCACAAAGCCTTTTCACCACATTCATCTTTGTGTTAACTCTGGAAAGAAATATCATTTACAACGCGAACAAAAGCCACTTAGACGGGTCGTCCAAACGCCGCTGTTTTTCGTCAGTGATAAATATCTTTTCGGTCAAAGTTGTATAAAAGAACTGAGAGTAGTCAGAAAGGAAAAGCTTCTACTAAATTTCGTAAAAAAATAGTAACAAGACATTTATGCTTGTCAAGAATTCTAATAAATTACAATTTGCGAGGCCTATCGTGATGGATGGTGTCTCGCGCGAAAGAATTTATATACTTTTTTTGTGGGGAAAAAGGGCGGGAAGGGGGGGGGGGGGGGGGGAAGCTGCAACAGATTATGGTGTTTTCCGACAACACACACGTTTATTGGTGGCATTACAAATGACAAAAAAAAAGAATTAATGACATGTGAGACTATTATGTTCTTCTCCACATACACTCCACAACAAACTTAGCGCGAGCAGTCCATCGCCGGTTTTGTTTTTCTCTCAGGATTACAGAAGTATCATCACAACTACCATAGTGGTGGAAAAGGTGCACTTGTGGTACTAACGTAGGTGGTACATTTTTGTGCCCTCCGGTGCCTTTCCGAAGTAAAATGAGTGAAAGCGCCGAAGTCCTGTTCGCGCTAGCAGTGCCGCACAGTGTACGCAACAGCACGTAATATATCATTGCTTTATTTTGATGAACAGTTAGTGTCTGACCGCTATAACTTTAAATATCAGGACAACTTTATTTAATTACAATATATTTAGGGTAGCTTGCACTTTGTTTTATGAATACTTTTGGGGATGTGATTGTTACGTGACACCCTTGAAAAAAAATCTTGCTTGGCCTTTCAAGTCTGTTCTTTGCTGAATGATTAAACGTTCGTGTAACAGCAACAATTAGTTCATTGTTGAAACAACACAAGCCAGCCCTATTCGACATTTCTTCTCAGACTGCCAATGTCGATACCAGCATGCTCATTCTTCCAGCGAAATAGTCGCAAAGCCTCTCTCGCACTGCTCCTGCGAATGAACCCGTGTCTGACTCTGACTCTTCTACGTTAAAAAACGTTGGCTGCCTCCCAGTTGCGCTCTTCGCCACAGGATGTCCCGGCTGCTGCTAACCGAGAAGATTGTTTCGCACACACGCTGCTTGGATCATCGTCGTGACTCTGTCTGGCCTCGTGGGCACACCGGTCAGCAAGAACCTAAGTTTGTGTGCCAGTATTTGAAAGGCGTTTTTAGTGACACGACGCTCTCTGAACACCCTGAAATAAAAACAAATCAAGAAAAGCTGTGGTAAGGATTGCCTGCATTGAAAAACTGGGCGTCAAGAAAGAAAATCACCCATAGTAGAATATCCTTTGTGGCTCGTCAAATTGGTCCCCACTAACAGACTTCATCACGTTTGTTGATAGAGGCGTCGTCACCTACAGTCACAGGTGGAAGTTGCAGCCCGGGCGAGGCGCTAACATTTAGGCAGTCCGGTAGCCTGGCTCTCTTGCTTGCAATAGCCTTCTGAAAAGGAGTTGCCTGTCAGATGAACGCTTTCCCTTGGATCCAGGTGCTTCAATATCGCATTACAGAAACTTGCAGTCACCATTAAAAAGAGCAAAGATAACTATGCTAGAGGTCTTAATGCAGTTATGAAAAAGAGATCCCGAACCCGTAGGCTTTGCGGTGGCAACATGCTTTACGTCGATGCTGCCCACACAATTGGGGAACTGCCAGCAGTCGTCCAAACCTTTTGCCAAGTAAAACTAGCCCTCATCTGATTTTGGCGCGTTCAGAATCTCGGTTTTAATATCGTCTTATATGGCTTGACGCGTTGTTGTTATAATGCCATTGACAGAGTTTTGGTCAATGCAGTGCTGCCGGCTGAGCGACCCATTGGAGCTCTCCTGAAAATCAAAAACCAGAAAAGAGTGAGTCGAGTGCTTCGGTTATAGATCTGAGTTGGTTTTGTAAGATTTTTTATTCCGTCCAAAAATTTTGGTTACGTTGTTTTCAAACACTCTGATTGATGCTTCCTCAATAAATGCCATTGATCTAAATTCGAAATGAAAGCAAAACAAAAACTGCCACGTACAGTGAAACGTAAATATAAAGCACAGCGGAACGCAAGTCATAGGGGAATGTTGCATCTGGTCCCAGAACTGGACTCGTTACCATGTACTCCCTCTAGGCACGCATCCCAAATATAAGAGCAGAAAGGTTAGTTAGATAGGCTATTTTCATTGCTGGCATCAAAATTTTGGTTTATGACTATGCTTTAAAGGGACCGCGAAACAATTTTTCAACTTCTTCCTCTTTAGTTCTTCCCCTCAACTCAAAAGCGAAACGAGAAATCGCGTGGTATTTACGTGCTTAGGCACCAGTGCGAATACTCCAGGTTTGGACCATGCTTTCTAAGCACACCATAAAATTTGTCACACGCAAGTGAGGATAAGTGCCGTCACGCCACTCACTGGCCACGTGAATCCAACTATTCATATGGAGACCCTTCGAACACACCTCCGTCATCTTACCAGACAAAGATAACACTATCTTGCAGATATAGCAGAGAGCAGAAAGGCGTCTGGATTCGCTCAAGTTCTTAATTATGGCAGCTTAGATACTCCACGAGATTTCGAAACAGCAGAGTTATCTTCATTACCCCGATGGACCTATCCAACAATTACCATAAAGACAAATATTCCAGGGCTGCATTAAAAAAAAAAATTCCATTGACCGTATTGAGGCAACACTCTTTGGAAACAATTAGTGTTCATCACCGTTCACGAACGCATGTCTATACTGACAGGTCCTGTACTGATGAAAGCTCCAGTTACAGCTTCGTAATACCATCAATCAATACAAACTTCATGAACAATTGGGTCACACGACATCATAAACAACAGCACAATGAGAAGTGATTGGAAAAGCATTTCGCTTCATTTCTGCAAGTGACTCACATAATTGGCCAATGTTTAACGATTCTAGGGCAGCTCTTGAGAACCTCAAATCAATCAAAACAAGAACGCCAATGCACAACTCGTTAACCAAACTTTGAAACTTCACCAGGAGGCTATCGAAAATAGGCATACTCTGATATTACAATGAATTCCAAGGCACTGTGGTATCAAAGGCAATGAAAGTGCCGATTTAGCTGCCAAAGATGCTCCCAGACGTAATTCTAGTCTAATAATCCCATTCACACGAACAGATGCTAGGGCTAGAACCAACTATGTTGTTAAGACTATGATAAGTTTTCTCGGGGCACAACCGCTTTATTATTAGAGACACCTGCACAATATTTACCCTCTCCTGTCTTCCGTTCACCCTGCGGTCTTAAACGCCGGACTGAAACTACACTCCACCGACTACGACTCAAGGTAGCTTCAACGGGATTCTATCTCAACCTCATCGGCCAGCTAGATTCTCCTCTCTGTGAGAACTGTGCTGTCACAGACACACTCAAACATGTCCTGTGGCAGTGTAGCCTATACACAAGTAAACGAAATGAACTGGCAAACTCTCTACGTCTTCCCAACGGGGAAGCTCTTTCCTTGTCTCACCTGCTCGGACCAAGGGACTCAGCATCAGAAAGGGTCAAATCAACGACCGTCTTCATCCGCTTTCTTCAGAAAACAAAGCTGGACCGAATACTGTACTTTTCAATGAACAACCAACAACGTACGGATATTCCTTTTCCCTTGTGTCTTTGTGTCTATATATATATATATATATATATATATATATATATATATATATATATATATATATATATATATATATATATATATACCGAATGTTCATTTTTAATTCGAACAGATTTATTTCAAAAAATACGTAAAAGATGCACTGATACGGTTTGTGCAGGTGAGTTATACGGCCAGGGGGACATATTATAGGGTGCTAATCGTAACGATCAGTTGGCTAATTAATTAAAATTTGCTAATTAAATTTTAATTAATTAAAATAGACGTATGGTTCCAATTAGAAACTTGCACAGCGTCACCGAAAACCACTAAATCAGTGCCGATAAGAACGGTCGTCTCTTCGCATCGCCTGCCCCAGCCTGCCCCGATACAGCAATGATCGAATCTAGCACAGTAGTCGTTACGATTTGTCGTCACCACGAATGAAAGATATAAAGCAAAATATTCCTAAAAAATCGCGATCACCAAAAAAGTTACGGTTATGAAACGATACAGTTTTCTGAGGCCAAGATTATACTCGCGAGATTAGGAAAATTTGCTGAAGATTGTCTCAAAACTCAGAAAACGAAGGAAATTGAATTTTCGTTGTTTTATTACTTAAAAGCGCCGCAATCTAATGCGAAGGGCAGAGGTGTCGACAATCAGCTGATCGCCGAGATGATGTACTGCCACTATTCAATGCGCTGATCGAATTGAAGGATACGCGCTGAAAGTGTAAATAAACCAGGTGGTAAATAACAATACGTTACGGTTATGCGATAATTAGTGAGTACATACGAATAAGCTCGTTGACAGAAGAACCAACGGGAAGACAGACGTGAGCCCCGTGAGCCCCACAGACCCACAGCTCCGTAGGTATCTCGGTTAGGGCTAACACGCCCTGAGAGTGGAGAGCCGACTTGAAAACAGGGGTCGATAAACACTTCACGCGACAATATTTTGCATCCTTGTCACAATCGAAAGTCATTCTGTCGAAACTTTCACGCTGATGTAGCCTAAAACACTTTGCACAACCAATTGCGTCGACCGCGACAAACCAGCCGCCATGTTTTAAATCCAGGATTAAGAAACAACTTGAGAAACAACCAAAAGCAAAGCGCCCAATGTTGAGCGTTTAAGTTAAGCGTAGTTTAGTGCTAGGTTTAGCGATAAGCGATTTTGGTGCAACCGAACGAAACCGAAACTTAGCTTAGGTTCCCCGCTAAGCTCTGCTTTGCGCTAAGCGGCGTTGGTGCAACCGGCTCTTAGTGTTTTTCGATGACGCTGAGCAAGTTTCTAATTGGAACCATATGTCTATTTTCATTAAATAAAAAGTTAATTATCGAATTTTAGTTAATTATCCAACTGATCGTTACGATTAGCCCCTATAATATGTCCCCCTAGCCGTATAACTCACCTCCAGAAGCAGCATAAGTGCAACTTTCACGGCTTTTTTTTAAATAAATCTGTTCGAATTAAAAATGAACACCCGGTATATATATATATATATATATATATATATATATATATATATATATATATATATATATATATATATATATATATATATATATATATATATATATATATATATATATATATACAATGTCATATAGATTTCAGCCTTCATCTTTTTGTGAAAACCTCGGGCAATAAAACAAGCAAGATTCCTGCTCTGCGTTCTATGAACATTGGAGTCTTCATATGGAAAAAGCTGGAAAACCATTCCATAGTCCCTTTAAGATTCTCAAAATTTGAGGCATCTCTACATTTTCGCTATAATATAAAGCACATCAGCAATCGCTTCGCTTGAGATAGATTGGTACATACCAGAGGCCAGGTAACGCAGCGTGACCTGTAGACGTGCCTCGGCGCTTATAGGGCGGCGCATCGTTGAGTCCTGTTTTTCTATGCGATGAGTCATCGCATAGAAAAACAGGACTCAACGATGCGCCGCCTTTACGTCATCGAAATCGCTTACGCCATCGCCGACGACGTAAGCGATTTCGAACATGAACGAAAACATGGTGAGGCACTCAGAGCAATCATTGGAATTCGCGGAGGTCCTCCTCAAAGAGCTGATCGTATATCGTTGATGTTGGATTCCACGGTGTTTGTACTCTATCCACTCTTTTATCTAGCACGAACAATTCCCCATTTCAGCGGGCGAGTCATCGTCAACGGTTAGTAATGCTGATATCGCACAGTAGCATAGCCTTCTGGAGACGTTAATTTCTTTTCTCCAATACAGCTTTAGTCAGCACGTAGTGAGCAGTGGTGTCAAGATTAGAAACCGCGAAATCCTCCTGCAATGGTTCCGAGAGTAGAAGCCGATTAAATTCGTTTGCCAACTTTGACATCCCTCCTAACACCAACTATAGTCTTCGGAAACAGAGCAGCTGAGGAGGAAGCTGAACCGGCTGTTCACGTCAGGCACACAGGGGAGAAATTCCCGGCATTTCTCCCCCGTGTGAACACTGCTTTATGATCTGCCCGTGTCCTTGTGTGATCACGCGGACAGCAATGCTTCGTCATTCGGGAGTCAGATCCGCACCAACGGTTGCCTGCTCATTTATTTATTTATTTATTTATTTATTTATTTATACATACTGCAGCCCCACTGGGGCTATGGCAGGAGTGGGAGGTAAACACAGACGGTCCGGACATCACTGTGGACCACTGTCAACGGCACACAGAAATTCATCTGGTTGTAGTGATCGGATGTTTCCTGGTAATAAATTCCAGCGTTCAATGGTGTGAGGAAAAAAACTGTATTTAAACATATCAGTACGAGGATGAAAAGGTAAAATATTTAATTCATGGTGGCTCCTAGTTGCAGTTGGCTCGAGAAACTTTATGTAGTTATGTAACGAGTCAAAACGTGATGAGTTAACCATGAAATACAGAGACTTTAGGCGCTCATGCAGGCTCCCGTGAGTTATACTTGCTCCAGAGCCGTATATGACTTGCTCCCGCTCTTTGCGCCCTCTTCCAGCTCCTCCTCATAGTGCCGAGCAAACAAGTCGGGCTGCAGATCGCATGGTCCGGGGTTGCATTTCCACTCAGCCTCGTGGGAAATCTTGCTTGTTACGATCATCTATGCTTAATTATTAAGGCTGGGCGATTGATCGATTAACCTTCCGAATAATCAAGTATTTATTCAATCGCGATTATTTTAACTGCTTGATCGGTTTAACTTCAAACCGGGTAAACTAAGGCAGGAATAAACTTATGTTTTGTGTTATTCTTACTAACGTGCTCTAAATCTCCAGAGCACAAACACTACCTTGTTTGTCGGCGGGAATCTCACAAATAACAACATCACTGATCATGGTTAAGCCAGGGCTGATTCCAACTCAAAGGCCGTACCCAATTTACGAAAAGCCCTTCTGGCTTTTCTTGGCTAGCCTAACCAGCATGACGGAGTCCCCGACCTGTCCACGACAAGCAGAAGTGCGACATCCAGCGCGAAGAGGACGTACTACCTCAAGGACAGCAGGTTTCTTGCACAAAACGATTCATCAAGAAGGACAAAAGGCATCAGTCCCGCAGACTCACTTTATCTAATAGTGCACCCAGTCAGAGACACATTTGAAACTCGCTCATCTGGCGTCAATGGCCGCCGACACTTTTGTCATAATGCCTCGCTGAGTTTGGTCCCATCATTATGACCCACTAAAATGTTTGGTACTAGTGACGCTGTCAATTCTCTCAAAGCCGCCGACTTCCATAACTCCAGCCGCTTATCTTGCCGCTCGATGCACGGCGAGCGGACACAGTGTGAAATGGTAAACATAAAAGCCCTAGTGTGTCGCCGTATTGTTGTGCAAGCAGACGTGACGAACGGTGAAGTGGGATCTCAGTACTTCCTCGTTCGTCAGATTGTGTCGGTCACGAAAAAAGTAATGTCTCTCCTGGTTACAACGACTCTCGATTGTGAAGACGCAAGAACTCCCTCATGTCAAAGAATACCAGAAAACTCCTATGCCTTCGCCGCTGAAATATTATGCTGAGGTTTATTTTATTTTACTTTTTACCATACCAACTGCACATGTTTACCCAGGGATGAAAATGTACATTGCAGCATTTATCCCTAAAAAAGAAACATAGAAATGTACTTTTGTATTTTTTCTCTATATTATGCTTGGAAATTGAACGCGAAGAATTAATCGAATGATTATTCAATTAAAAGGTACCGACGCTAACCGGGTAAAAGCTTTTAATTGACGCCCAGCCCTACTAAATTTGAGTGAGCAAAATTAGTTATGACTAAGAAGGCCTTCTCTTTGGATGCTCGTACATTTGCTCCTATGGGTTGTGGACACTTTAAAGGGGAACTGACAACCCAAAGGCAGTTTTTTTTTTTTCTAAAATGGTGCACGTTCTAGTCGTAAACACGAAAACAAATACCGCATTGCAAAAAAATAAATTGTTACGCGCACTCGCGCGCCTTTTTATTTTTGACGTTTTTCTCTCCCGCTCGGGCACCTCCTCGCTTCGTTTGATTGGTGACGTTGAAAATCATGAAATTTAGAAGCTTTGTAGGCGACATTTCTATAACATTTAATAACGGCAATCGTAAAACATGTTTTTTTTTTAACCCAGCTGCGGATGCACTACGGCCCTTCTTTTTGAAATACCAAAAATCGAGTCCGTTGTGATGATGCCTTCTGAATGCTTGTCCTTCTTTGGAAAACATGGCGGCGCTTGACGCATGTAGCACTGAGGATGATCGGTGAGTCGGGGAATCGGACGAAGTGGCGTTTTATAGGCGCCCGATGGCCTCTCAAACTTCAAAAAATAAATCGTCAAACGGTTAAAACAACTGGGTTTGGTGTCTGTGTATCGCAGTTTAGGTTGTGACTCTGCCGGGGCACCGTCGTCTTCTCGAAGTGATAAGCCTGTTGCACATGCAGCGATTTTGGCCCTAAAGCGGCGCAATTTCTGCCGTCGCGGCGCTCGTGCCGCTCAACCACTGGTGCTGGCTTAGTGCTGGCCAGAGCGTCGCGACGGCAGAAATCGCGCCGCTTTAGGGCCAAAACCGCTTCATGTGAACTAGGCTTTAGGCAGCACGGCACTCACGCAGGAAACCGGTTTCCCGGTACGGTAGCTCCCGGTACGCCGGCGCCCTCCTCTCCTCGCTTCGGATCGCGGAGACACGTTTCGGAGCGGAGGCGCGACAGAAACTCGACTCTCAGGAGCCCTCAAAATTTGGCGTCACTCCACTGGCGCGGATCGCGCGGGAACTTCAAATTCAGAATTTGGAAATTGTTTTTTTTTTTTTTTTTTTTACTTCACAAATACTGAACTCCCAAGTTTGGAATATTGAGACTAATGTCCCAGCATTGTTTTCAATCGTTTCAAATAAAAAAGAAAATATGATTTCGATGTGTCAGTGCCCCTTCAAGCTGCCTTGGCCCGTGTGTAGCGCTTTTTCGTCACATCCGAACGTAATCATTTTTGCATGAAATCCAACCCTTGAACACAAACACATGTTCTGTTAACAAATAAACGACACTTTTTTTCCTGTGGTATTCTAGCCACAAGGCAAAGCATTCTAACGCACAGCGGTGTAGAATGTAGCTTGGCGCGATATTTGTTCATCTATTTATTTTAAAATGCTGGAGATGATTTTAAACTACCCAAACAGGACTAAATTACGACCAGTTTCGAGCAGTTCGCTCAAAACAGTCGACGCTAGGAGCATGCGCGCCGTCGGAGAGCAGTAAATTGCCTTCGTGGATAGTCGAAAGAAAAAAAAGGGTATTCAAAGGCTATATTACCTTAGTGATTAGAGCAAAGGTTCAAGAGCAAAACGATGCCTTCGAAAGCGCACTGCAACGTATGTTGAACAATGTAAGCTGCCCCTAAAGATAACAGCTCGCACTTCTAACCTTGCGTCAGTGGTATTAATGGCAGGTTCTTCACCCGCCGTGATAAAGCAAAAATAGGTCCTCATAACCTACATAAGACAATAGAGGGGCAAAAACATTCTCTGTGTGCTCATCTTTACATTTTTTTTTTTTTTTTCAGAAAGTTCATTGATAATAATACGTCAGAATGCCTTGTCGAAATAGAAATACCGACCGCGTCTTCCGTTTTATTGAACGAATACCGAAATGGCCCGGGAAACAACTCCCCACAAAATGTTTAAAAATAGAGAGAAAAACTTTCTTGTGGTGTTGTTTTCTGCCTTGTATTGCATAATTTTCGAAATCACTACGTATAAGGCAAGATAGTTGATTTACATTTTATAAATATTAATCAGATACTCCAGAGTCAATAAAATGAAAGTTGTAAGCCACAATAGGGACAATTTCTTTCTTCAACGGCATAAACCTCACAATCATGTTGTACCAACACGTCCAAGTTACTGAATACTACTGTTTTGGCGCACTATGGCCTCAGCAGCCGCTGCGCCATTAAACCCCAAAATCAATCAATCAATTACTAAATGCACTGCTCCTAAACGGTAACTAACATACGATGCCTGTTTACACAGAAGAGAGTCGCGATAACTGATGGAAAAGCAGGCGCCTCCTGCAAGAACTCATGGCTTATGAGATTGGGTTAGTTGCCTTACCTATCATATTTCCGTACTACCCAATAAATGAACTAACGACAGAGCTGGCTAGTGCTAACTTCATCCGCGTTTCAACATTTTTAGAACATCTAGGCACCAAATTTAATTGAAAATTACCTTCTCTAGCCACAAATACTAGAAAAAGTGTTTCCACCGCAAAGGACTGTGCGAATATGGTAAATAAAAGCGAAAGCTTTCATGATCATGTTCTTTTTAGAGGGTGACACTCATAGTGAGAGCAAACTTTCCAGCTCGTGCCGATGATTCCCATTCCTCGAATCACGTGAGACGCCTGTGTGATGTTCCGGGAGAAGTCCGCAGTCGTTGTATACCCTGCGTTGAGCTCCCCGAGTTGCGGTAAGAAAGTTATGTGCGGGGCGCAAATTCATCTGCTTCTTCTGCAGGGGTTGGGTGACGTCTGAATGCCTAGCTATGATTGGTTCTGAGCGAAGGATAGTGGGTAGACCTCAAGGCATCTTATTTTGAGGTGTACCCACATTCTTTCAATCAAACCCAATCAGAGCTCGGCGTCGTCCTGACGTCACCGCAACCCCTGTCCATGAAGCAGACGACTTTCCTATCCGCATAGTCTCTGAAAGTGTAAGAAACGCAGGGACTATGCGGATAGTGTTCAAGCCTTTTGCTTTGCGATTTGGTCTTGGTGTTTCTCGTTGATGGAAGACGAGCATAAGTGCGTATGGGGGGCGCAGCTGGAGCAAATAAATGTTCAGAATGGTGGTCCGATATGGCTGATATATAAATAGAGTTGGCCGGTAAAGGAACCCAGAACCAGGAACGCGTAAACGCAAGTGAATCCGCTACCATTGCAGCACACCCGGATTTTTCACCCGTCGCTCGAAGACTAAAACGAAAGTAACCGTCTTGGAGAACAGAGTCGCAAGGGTTCATACTGGTTGCAGCCCCATCTATTCTTTACGGTCACGGGTCTCGTTTTTCGGGTTATTTCTACTCATATGCGCAACTCTGGACGAGGTTAGAAGAAAAGTGTTTTATTATTTATTTTATTTATTCGAGACTGCCAGCTGCCTTTTGGCATCCAAGGCAGAAGTGGTTACAGCAATGAGTTTTATATAAGGGAAAGGAAAGTAACCAGTAAGGCACATAGGTCCCTAACAACGGTAAATTAAGAGAACAAGTACCAACAAATGCTATTTCCAGATGGAGATGGGCCTATAAGAAAAAACGAAATTAGCAGTGACCCTAAGGCGCTACAATCGCAAGTTATATATGAGAAAATTAGCGGGATGGTGCTGGTCTCCATCCTACTAAAAGTGGTAAAGCGAAAGAGAAATAAAATAAGCACACTTCACTCACAAGTAGGTAGCAATAGAAGATACAAACAAATCCTGAGATGCTCTACCGGCCACGTCACGTGGGAGGTCGTTCCATTCGCCTATCATTCTTGGGAAAAATTAAAACCGATATCCGTTGGTCCTACATTGTGGCATCAACATTGTCTTACTATATTTTTTTCCTAGTCTGGCGAGCTGTGTAAACTGCATATAGTCGCAGAAATTCCGACTTGTCTGATTATTAAGTAAAAGAAAAGCTTTATACGGTGAAACCTCCAACGGGATTTTCGGCTTTATTCGCCCCGTTTCATGTTTTACGTTTGTGACGTAGCGTCTGTATATGTATGATTGCTTGTAAATGTGCGCACGTTTTTATTGCTTGATGAGAACTGACCGCTGGAATGCATACTGTACAGTCCACCGTTGTTGGAGATCTCATAAACGAGAAACGCATGACAGAACGTAGAACACTGGGTTTGACATGACTTCCACCCTTTAATTACATTAACGAATAAACAAAAGGTAACAACTAGGGGTGTGCGAGTATTGACTCGAATCGAATAGCACTGCGTCATTCATAACCTTCATAACTCTAGGGAGACCTACAATATACAAGTTTTCGTCGCAGTCCTGACACTAGAGAAGAAGCTGCCTTATTTGATTTCATACAGTATTCGCACACCTCTTGTAACTAACCAAAGCTGAATCCAACATTCTAAAATAGAACTTACGCAAAATAAACTTCGGTCGACATTGATTCACCGTTTAACTGTCATTTGATGAGATCTCTAATCTCTCCGCATAGCACATAACAACAACGTCTAGGACTGTTGTGTCTTCGAATCAACGCTCTCAACGGCTGGTAACTAGCGCTCTAAAAAAAATGCGCTTGCGTCCACATTCTCGAAGAGCACCCGCAGAGCCATTTACTGGCGTTGACAGAAGTTGCTTGAGGAATGTCGAAGGATGCTTGCCCCGAAAAACGGGGAACATGAAATCTTACCAGCTTACGGCATAAAGTATCATATTATATTATTACCGTAACAAACTAAAACCCCGAAGCTATATAGCACGAGGGACGACACGACACAGTGGTCTTAGTTTGCAACTTCTGTGTCGTGTCGTTTCTTTTCTCTAGTCTCGAGCTTTTAATTTATTATATTCTTGCATCACCAGCTCGTTTGCACCCTAACAATATGTTCCTACCGTAGTCATATGAAACATTCGGTTAAAAAATTTAAACGTTTTTTTTTTGTCCATCCATCACTCCCCGCGATTGCTCTGAAATTCTACTGATTTATGTGCGCCTCTTCAGCACATTCGAAACGAATTAAGTTTAAAATATTAAACATACACTCAAAAGAAAATAAACGCCGTAGAGAGACCTTTAATCCCTGCTACACCACGTGGAACATCGGTCAGATTCTTTCGAGTCATCCTGAAATTTTTCAGGCTAAAAGAATTTCTATCGTAATATACTAAAGCTCCTACCACGTAAATAATCAAGATGCAACAAAATTTTCACTCGATTTTGTTTAGTGATCCTTCAATTACCGGGTAGCTAATTGCCCGGCAACGAAGGCCCAAAATTCTTTCTACTATTTCGCTTTCTCTAAACTACAAAAAGACAAACAAACTCACATTTTCTGGAATGTAAAGGACAAGCCTTCCTTCCACTTTACAAACAAAGTGTACTCTATATATTATTGATATTTTGTATCACAGAACGACGCGCAACAAACTACAGTTAGATCACACGCCAGTAAACTGCTATGACCCCGTCGACTCGATTTCGTGAACACCCGCAATAAGGTCAGTAAATCCGTCAACCCAATTCAGAGTCACATGAGTCCGCGCGAACTACGTCACGCGAGATTGCAGCTCACCTTGAGGACTTGCACCAAAATCCGGTGTGAGGCGCCAATTAACAACCCCTTGTCCAGCGTTATCAGAAGCCTTGATGAGCAGACGCTCTGATTGCACTTTTATTACCGCCAAACGCGAGACAGAGTACATAAGAGCAGCCCCTGTTCAAGCTTTGACACACAAACGCAGCTGGATTCATTCATTCGGCCGAGGAAGTAACCAAGACAGGTGAGCAACAGTGATGTTGGCGTTGAAACGCGCTGACCTTGATTTGTGTAAACTTTTTAGTGAGCTGTGCCTTTGAGATGTGAGCTTTCAAAATCGTTAATTGTTGCAACAAAAACGTTTGTCACGCAGTTTCGCCAGATCATCTTTCATCCAGGATAGAGTTAAACAGATTGTAATATATTTTTCACCCTTAAATTCCACAATAACACGTCAAGTTCGTAAAGCTTATTGTTTGTGTCTGTTGCAATTATTTTATTTTTACTTGGGGCTTACGATTTCTTCTTCGTTCTTTTTATCTGGAAGAATCAAAATAAAGTGTACAATAGCTAAGTGTTCAAAAACCCTTCATTTTCGATACTCAAGGATGATAAGCTGTGCCGTGCTATAAAACTGGCCACCACTTATATCAAAGACATAGGCGCAAAGGTGTAGCTATGTAAAATGCCCTGTTTGATCAAGCAATCGCACGTGTGCCTTTCTTAATACTGCACACGATTATGTGGGGCATGTTCTTTTGGGCTTGCAAACTTGCGACACCATCCGAACAAAATGTAATGAACTCTAGCATAAAAAGAAGATTAAAATGTCATTATCGATACGGCATTGCTTATACACACTTGTGTTATTGAACACAGGAAAAAAATGCAACTGACGGTGCAAGTGGCGGTCGCCCTCGTGGCTGCAGTGATGGTGGTCTGTCCTGTCAGCGCACAGCTGGTGGACTGCCCGGCCGTGGAGGGCAAAGACGACAACGCGACGTTGTTCTACAACCCGTACAACTGCTCCACCTACTACGTGTGCGACCACGTAAGTAGTCATACACCTTCCTACCTCTCCGAGGAGAAGACAATGAATCTAGATGTAGTGGTTATTACAACATCACGTCGTGTCTACTTGAAGAGCGTTTGCGTGAAATGCTCGTTCATAAAAAAAAAAACACTCGTATGGCAGTGCGATGTGCTATACTGGCTCAGTAACGTTAAGTGAAAATATGTAGTGCAACACAGCGCGTACGCTGTTAGCGTGACACACAACATCGGCTTATGTTCACATTTCATTTCGGAAATGTATTGGCAGGCACAAAATTGTACCGCTGAGAGAAGTGTCCAGATTAGCACTTCCCTCCATACCAGTAGACATGATGAGAACCTTTCGACTCAATAAAAATAAAGTACTCGCCATAGCTTGTTCGCGCTAAAGGTGTCGCGCAGTGTCCGTATGCACAAAAAAGTCTGGCTAGAATATTTTTTATGACCACGACGGCTGTATGTGTTTCTTCAGAAACAAATGACTGCGTGTGTATAGTATTTCTGCAGAGCACTCGAAGAATTAATCAATGCACGTCACACAAAAATGACTAAAACAAAATACGACCTTTTTTTAACCGAAAAATGAGGCTGCCCTTTGGCGGTCTTGACGTGTCAGACTTCCCAATGGCACAAAGCAAAAGCGACGTTCCTTCGTCAAAGTCTTTTTTTTTTACATCTCGTCATTTCGTAAGCTTCCCCTTTCACTTGCACTGAGTAGAACCCAATGCCAGCGGAGTTTCCGATTCTATTTCTTAAGTTGTCACTTTAGGGCTTTGCGTTAAATTTAGTGTGTTGACTTTGTTGTTTGGCCAGCAAAACGCCGTCGTTTATCGTGTGGCTTAGCGTCATACTGTCGTTTTGATATTGATTTTGTGTTTGTGATCCTACGTTTTACACTAATCTTGTTTTGGAGCTATTTAATCATTCAACTCAGATGTCCTGATTGATGTAACTAATTATGACCGCGAGTCTCGTTATCGGTGGGTACAGCTGGGATCGTTATTAAAACAATATCGAGGCTAAGCACATCCCGCCTTTCCGCCCCTTTTAGTAACATTCGTGATAGAGCACGAACTTCCCTAAGTGCCACATGCATTGTCCACCGGACGTTCTTCCTTGGTTCTGCCGTTCGAACAGGTTTCCTTAAAAAGAATCTGAAGAAGGTCTTGAAAAATAAAACGAGTTAGAGGTGCATTCCGGAGTAATTTGATCCCGTGAATTTGAATATTGCGTTCATTTTCCCCAAAGATGTAACGAAACGCGAGAAAGCACGAAACACCTACGACCAGTCGTTACGTCATACCCAGATATTTCGGCCGCCATGTGCGTGTCGCTCGTGTGGGCTGCGAGTGCAATTTTAAGCTTGCCGGGTATATTCCCCCGCACTGACACCAACCGTTACGTCTTTCTGTGACCTTTTCGAACATGCCGAGAGTGCGCGTGCATTGCTTTGATAGGCGCTGGAGATCCGCGAGAGCGGATTCCGAAAGCACTGGATATGACATCATGTTCCAGGAAGGAGAGGCTTCAGCGGTACTTTGAAAATGGCTTTTTTGCAGCCTCCATGCATCAAATTGAAAAACTCATTTCTTAATTTGGATTATGGAGGCCAAATAAAGACGATTCAAGTGTTGTTTTTTTCTCGAATACAAAAGCGCTTTAGTTTCCCTTTAAGGCAGCAGTCACAACGCTAATACGTGATACAAAAGACCATCTGAAGACATTGTCTGAGGAGGTGTGTTTCTTCCTTGTGGGACGTTTTCGGCACATTGGTCATAAAAAAGGCTGTCTGCAGACAAGTTCAGAGCCTGTGTGAAGCAAAGTTGGCCCGAATATTCGTGAATATTCGAATATTTGAATATTCGAATATTCATGTCCGCAAATAATCCTGTCATCGTGTCTCCGGTAAACGACGTGTTTTTTTAACGATGTTCGGCCGGCGCGAATGCGGTTTTACGCCCACCGCATTTAGCGTAGGCACCCAGCTGGACCTCATGAGCCCCAGTCGGTGACCGAGGCACTTCCCCGCTCCGTTCCTTTTCACAGGGTACCCCGGTGCTGATGCCCTGCCCGCTGGGCACCAAGTTCAACGACGAGTCGAAGATCTGCGACCATCCGGACGACGCCAACTGCTTCGAGCTCCAGCCGCCCACCGAGGCGCCCGCGACGGAAGCAGCGCCAGAGGACCCGCCGCTCACCGAGAAGATCATCATTACCAAGACGACGGAGGAGATCATTAGGCCCGTTGAACCCGTGCCGGAAGCTGAACCCGTCGCGTGAAGCGAAGCTTCGCCCAGTTGCCAAAGTTCGTTTCAACGACGAACTCTCACCGCCCTTCAGTCGTTGCTCCGTCGTCACGCGAGTCATTTACGCGCCCACGATATAAATTATATCCCCGTCGGATTGCCAGTTAGAAAGATCTCACTGTTGCTGTTATAATATAAATAAAGTTGTTTGAGAAGCACCGTTCTGGCTTGTTAGGTGTAGTTTCACGGCACGTCCGGACGGAACGTGGAAGCTCCAAAAAATGTCACTCGAAACATTTGGGAGAACGGTAGTGTATACGTCCATCTTGCGTGAATTTTAGTTAAAATAATCGTGAGCTCGATAATCTTTAAATTACGTACACTACGCGATGCTGTTAGCGCAAGCAAGCGATCGCCGGTTTTTTTTTTACGGCGGAGCTGTTAAGGGGTAGTTTCCCCAATTTCGTGTCCGTGGACAAATAAATCTCAACACAACCCTCTGGACAGCTACCGCCATCCATGAGTGACGGCGGCAACCAGACAATCGGCTTTCCGGTTGTCTGGTTGTTGTCGTCGCTCATAGATGGCGGCACATAGTACAGCTCCGTTGCTCTTCCGTCTCTACCAGAGTGGAACGGCTGAAGGTTTTTCTTTTTTTCTTCCTTTTTCAGTATCAAAGGGCTGACGTTGAAACTATTATACACCAACGCAGTTTTTCCAAACAGGGCCGCTTTGCCCATACTAGGGGTCGGCACTACGCGTGCGCAGAAACTAAATTCGATTGGTCTGAAGCATTTGCGCATGCGCAGTGCCGACAGCAGCGCCACCGCAGGGGAGTGACGTCAGTGAGTCGAGTTGGTCTATACTCCGTTTTACTGCATAAGACTGACTGCAGCCAGCGCTACGATTTGATCCAGCCGATCAGGCAACGCTAAAAATGCATCGTCACGGCGCTCATGGCCTTTGTGCGTTTGCTATTGGAGACTATAAGCCGATCACGCACACTCAAAGTGCCGTGATAACGCGCTTTTTTTGTGCGTAATTGGTTGAGTGGGTGGTCGCAAACCCACAAAAGAAGGAGAGCCGTGACTGTGTACTTTTGGTGCTAGTTGATTAACTCAATAAATCATAGCGTACCGGCTGCAGTCGGGCTTGAAGTAAAACTGAGTACTACAGCGTGGCGGAAAGTAGTCAGCTGCTACACTAACCTGACGAGTAAAGATTTAGCGCCAATTCCTTTTCTAATCAAAATGCAAAATGCCGACAAAAAAGGTGCTATTGTCGTGTTTGCGCGAGCAGTATTACGTAGCATACGTTTTAGGGTAATTTTGTATGCTTCGAAACCTCGGCGTCTAAGTCAATATTAACCGGACGAGCTTGAGATTTCTAATGTGCCATCTAAATCTCATCAGCTCGTATACTGTGTTTAGAATAAGTCTTCGTAAATTTGTTAAGCCATTCGCGAGATGCATCCTTTTAGAAGCATCTTCGCATGCTTGGACGATAATCCGTGACTCTGAATCAGCCCTCAAGTAACGACAGCATTGAATCAAAAGTCTTTCAAACGGACAAATAATTTCATAGAATTTCAAAGCGCTCCCGGGTATTGTTTTGCGAGGTGGCATCCCGTGTTTCCCACGGAGACCTAGTAACTGTGGCGTTGCGGGTAACGAAGTAGTTGTTACCAAGGATGTCTGTCTCTGTCCCCTATTAGTGTTTTGCTATCTTCGTATTGACTATTAAACCAACCCGCTCGTCAAACTCATCAGCTGCACAAGAACACGAATCTCTTTTACAAGTTCTGAATTCATTCGGAGCATTCTATACTCGCGCAAGAGGGACATACCCGGGACGATCTACCGCAGCGTAGTTTTGAAAAGATAACGTAAATCAAAATTGATTCTTCAAATTTATATATCCATAATTAGTTTTTTGCCCAACTCTTTCCCGTGGATAGGTCCATAATTAATGTTTTTTGACCCTCGTTGAAACAACGAGAAGCAATTCTTCATTGCGTGTGGTTAAAAGTCGCTCGAGCCGAAGGAATATTAAAGCCTGTCCTACAAACCAACGAATGCCCTTCTACGATACTTATCAACGGGCCTTGACAAGGGACTAATCACGTGCACTAAGCTCTATCTTGTTTATGTGGTCTGTTATATGTGAGTGTAAATCTTTCTGACCTTTTTCCTTTATCAGTTATATCCTTCACTATCCTCTCCTCCAAAATAGCCCATCCGAAGATTTTATCTAGGCTAATTTCTCTCGTGTCCTTTCTCTTTCTCAATAAAATAAATACTTTTTCCAGGACAGAGATTATCTTTGTGGCTAATGACTCACATGTTCTACTGTGGCAGTGTCCCACAACCTCATACTGCTTCATGCGTGGTGGACTTGGCAGGTGGCACAAGTGCCACGCAGAGGTACGAGTTTCAAACACCGCAGGCCCAGTTCTTTTTTCATTTTTTTTTTTACCGGTGGCTTTTTTTCTAAGTCCCAATTTATTCTTGGCGGTTATCGTATGTTCTGTTTAAGAAGCTTCGGCCAGTCGCCTATTCGTCACCGATGCAGAACGTATATACAGTTGCGGATGCTCTCAAAACACCCAGGCGAGCGCGTGGCTTATAAGGCAGGCCGCGCTACCTATCAGAAGAAAGTTGAACCACTGACGAGGCTTCAGCGGTTGTTCAGTTTTTGTTGTCGCTCTCCTTAAGGCCATGTCACACTGAGGCAACAGTTCGACAACTCTATCCGGCAACACGAAAAAAACGTGTTTTTGGCGACTCTGTCACATCGCGGCAACAGCAGTCGGACAACCTGTTCCTGTTGCCCTGCAGCCGTGTTGGCTGATTTGTTGTCCGACCACTCTGTTAAGGCCCTGTCACACTGAGGCCACACGATGGCAACAGCAACAAAACACGGTGTCCAACAGTCGGGCGACTTGTTGCTCGCTCCCCGTTTTTGTTTAACGAACCTGTCACATCGCAGCAATAGCAACACAACATGGACGACAACAAAAATGTTGCCTCGGTAAGACACATATCGGCAACAAAAACAGCAGCAACTTGAGTTGGACAACGTGTGTTGCCCTGATCGTTGGCTGAGCGAATTTCGGGCATGTAACACGACAACACAGATAGCTTCGATGGCAGAGCTAGTTCCCTATCAATAACGTCTTACTAAAATAAAAACTTGCAAAACGTTATTTAACACCACTCTAAAAAAAAAAAGAGTATCAGCTTACACCCTTTTGTCCCATATAATACACCCCGAAACTTCATTTCGACGTACAGCGCCCTAGAGTCGAACAGACGGCACGAAATTTTACCAGGGGCTGGATAACGGTGCAATATAACTTATTAAATTGCTAAAGCACGTATCAAAGACCAAAGAAAAAAATCATGAAGCTTTTGCAGTGCAGCCAAGAAAACTCCGATAATATTTTTGTAGTCAATAATACGTACATCAGCTATCTTAATAAGTTGTACCACACGGCTATCAAGCCCCTCGTAAACTTTTGGGCCGCCTGTTCGATTATGGGGCGCTGTACGTCGAATTGAAGTTTTGGGGTGTATTATATGGGACAAGGGGTGTAATAATACACCTTTTTTTCTGAGAGTTTAATTAAGGCTGGCGCGCAGCTAAAATAATTTGATCAATGTCTTTATTGCGTACTTACGGAAAGCGACTGTCGAAACGGTCACAGCTGCGGTCGTGAACGTCCAAACTGGTCCTGAAATTATAACTGCCGAAAGACCAGCTCACATTACTTCTGGTGAAATAAAATGACATGCCTACTCATTTGCAGATGAAGGATTATAAAAAATAATACCTTGAACCTTGAATTCTCATCTTTTGGCGCAAACTGAAATCGTGCTACCAAACTGAAGATATTAAAGGGACCTTGAAATTATTTTTTCACTCTCGCTAAATACTACTCACAATCACTCCATAACGTAACTAATAACAGAGTAAACTTGCCTTAGTTTTTCTTTCTAAACAATGGCAGTCGGAAAACAAATTCGAGAAAAATGAGCATCGTTCATCCCCTCAACTTTGAGCGAGAAAAAGCGGCTACGTGGCCTCGTGCCCATCCTAATCCGCCAACTAGGTCCACTAAGTGAGCTACGCTTAGAGTACTGACACTCTGTTCCCCGTTTTTGTTCAATCTTGGTGCTTGTGCAGAACAGACACAACTGCCGGTTGTCATGATTCAAGAGTGCGACTTCTTTTGCCTTACATTCTGTGTTGGGAAGCTCACGTAATGTTGCTTTGCTCTGTCGTGAACTATTTAAACATTTGTGGAGGACGGAAAAAGTGTTTCCTGTGATTTCAAATTAGGCTTCAGATAACAGGCTACCATGATTTTACGCCCCAAGATGGGTACGTGTCGTTACTCTGAAGCTGTGGCTCTAACGCTAGCGTTCATCATACCCCCGCGGGGGTCGGCAAAACAGAAAACCCATGCTGAGCAACATGCATTATTAGAGTTTGGCTATTCTCATCGCCGCAGTGGTACTACAAGAGCCACTACCCGAGTGTCCGCCGAGGCATTGACTGTTACAAGCCAAAAATGAGAGCTCACGCATATTTCCTGTCCAATCCATGATCCGCGCTCGACTGTTGTCAGGCGGGTGGTTCGGTCCTACAACTATCGTCTCCAAGCTTTGCGGAGGCAAGGCTAAAAGAAATGGCCCCCTTTTATCCTCTCAATTTCACCGCAACCAAGGAGCTTCTGAATCAGTGGTGGTTCGTTCGAGTATACTTGGGTCAGACTAGAACCAGTACGCCTCGGTAAAGTCATGAACATTCCAACCCGATATTGTTTCATGACCCCTTTAATAGGGCGGTGCAACAATGTTTGCACATGGCACGAATGCTGCTTAGAAGGAGTTCTTGACGTTTCTTCCTGCGTAATAAACGTCGCAGAAAAATATTAAAGAAAAACGAACAGAGTTCACCCCCTTAACTTGCAGCCAGAACAAGCGGCCACGTGATCTAGAGCCGATTGTATGCCGCCAAAGTTTATCACAGCAACGCGCTGAAATTGGCAAAGCAAAGGTCACGCGCTGAGTTCCTGATATTGTTAGGGTTCGGCTATTGTCGTCATTGTCGCGATTGGACACGAGCCACTACCCCAATGCTTTGTCGAGTTAATGATTATTACAAGCCCAAATGCGGTGCTCACGCAATGCTCGGGTCCAATCTATGAACCGCGTTCAAATATCGTCAATGGGGGACTATGCCGAAAGTGCTACCCCCACGCTACGTCATCAAGTTTCGCGAAGGAGAGACTGAAAGAAATCGCTCACTTACACCGCAACAAAGACGTTTCTTGGTCAATGGCGTTGGTGCAAGCATGTTTGAGTCCCATTAGTGCCAGTAAATTTGTGTAAAGTGAAAAATATTCCAATTGAATATCGTCGCACCGCCCCTTTAAGAATGTAGACCAGAAAATTAGTGTCTTAGCGCGCGTCCTAACCCAGGCCGCAATGAGCATCTCTGACATGAATTCTGACATGGATTCACACGGAGCTTCTCCGCACAACATCGCTGGCGGCCCGCGTGGAGCGGTTTCAATCCTAGCCAAAATGATCGTGGTCCCGGAGCTCTCCGCTACCACCGAACGCACCCCAAAGGCGACGCCGCACGCCAGCAAAATCGTCCCTTTTGCGGACAGTGAGAAGCTTTTGCACTAGCGAGTCGTTTTAAAGCCAAGTCCGCTTCATTTTATAATTAAAAAACAAAGCAGCCCCCTTCAGTATCATGTAGGAAGACCCCATGTCAAATATTACGATCTAATTCCATTCATATATTTAATAAACTGGCCAGCAAACCTTCAAGCGAGCCAAGTCGCCGAAATCTGCCAACTCTAGCGTGCGGCGCGAGGCGCAATCGTCAGCGCAGTCAAAGCCACGGAGTTGGAGCAGCCGACATTGAGCCACTACGTCAGAGGCATGTCTACGTCATTATCACGTTTTGTTTGTTTTTACTTCTCAGAGAGAAATTGAACGATGACGTCATGAGTTTCTCCTCCCGGTGTTGGCTGACGGGGCGTTCACGTCATCACCGTAACACGGATGCGCTAGTTTGCGCTAAAGTCGTTTGCGCTGCCCTGCGCGCTTATCGGTCTGTTTCTCCGCTCCCCTTCTCCTCTTTCGTCTTCTCTCCTACACCCTCTCCCCCCGGGCCATCACCGTCCACGCCATGCGAAGCGACCTGCCCGCGTCGCGTGTCCTGTTTCTCGCTCCCTCCCGAACGTCACAAGACCACGTGGTTCGACGTGACGTGGCCATGACTCTGACGCCCCGAGACCAATGTTGCCTGACGTAACCGAAGTTTCGGTTTCGGTATCAGCTGATGTTTAACTTTAGGTTACAGAAATAATATTCCACATGTCGCGAACCCGAAGACGTGGAGTTGTTTAGTAGTGTGCTATGTGAATTTGAATCGCATGTAAGCCTAAACTTTTCGGAATTGAGCGGAGTTGTCCTTTAATAAAACAGCGACAAGCGACAAACTCCCCCCCCCCTCCTCCCCTCCACTTCGCTGCTGCGCGACTTCCCAGAACTGAGCGACGTCGAGACAGACCTACTTAGCATAGAGGCCAGGCTGAAAGAACTTCACGAGGCCGTGAAACGCTCCAAAAAGGGTTCCGTTCCGGGACCGAACGGACTATCGCTTGCCTCCTACAAGGCGTTCAGGGGGCACTACGCGACTGTACTTCGTGCAACTGGTGCGCCATCTTTTCGCTATCCCCGCTGGAAGCCCTTCTTTACGTATAGCCTGCTGACGGTGATTTCCAAGCCGGACAGCAAGCCTTTCGACCCGTTAACATAATAACAACATAAAGCGCAGAAAATCACCGCGAGAAGCCGGCAGCACCCGGCTGGCCCGGCCAACCCCGCGCTCGGCAACACCGGCGTTGGAGACAGCGTTCGTTCGTCAAGCCCGTGGAGAGCACAAGATCACCGGCGGAAAGGAAGTGCGCTCCGTGATTGGGCCGCTTCCTCAATACGGGCGCCTCCGTCACAATACGGGCACCCGGAAGAGTAAAAAATATTGAACCTTCGACGCGTAAGCCGGAACAAATTAAGAAAACGGAGTGGCGAAGGCCGAACCGGAAGCGGGAATCTATACGTGTTCCGGTTCACTTCAGTGAAATACGTGTCGTTTTGAACCGCGCTTAAATATTCCAGACTCTGCCGCGCAGACGCAGCCATTTTGAACTCGGTGGGTGCAGCGCTGCATCAGTGCTAAATTACGTTCATGTCAGGGCTGCGTCAGCGCTGTTCCTAGTGCTGATTTAGAGCTGGGACGTATGTGTAAACCGGGCCCCACGCGCATGCTGGAGATGGTTGCACGCATGAGACACCAACAGGGTTGCTGTGGAGCGAAAGTTTCCGCTGGAGGGCCAGAGATTTCGGGCTCGATCCTTAACTTTACGAGGCCCGTCGCTCTGCAGAGCATCTGGACGACGTGCCCGCACAGCACGTAGCTGAATCGAACCCAAAATCTGGACGAGCATCGTACCGCGTCGCTGCGCGTTGGTATACCACTACTCTGTGATGCACGTTAAATACCTCATGTTAGCGGTTGTACTTTACTGGAAATTTAGGTTGTCATATAGAGGGAAAACATGAGACGCTCCTCGGGGCAGACGGGCAGACGAACTTCCCTCTGTCTAAACTTCCATAGAACAAATTTCTCAATCAAGACGCAAAAACACGTTGCGAAGTGGTTATGCATTTATTTGAAAATATCAGTATTTTATGGGCGGCGAAACGCCTTCAGATCTACTCGGCTGCGTGCGTCTTGTCCAGTTCACCATTGACAGGACACAGACACCAGCAGCATAAATCAAGACGGGAGCAAGGTCCTACAATAACAGTAGTACGCAAAGTCAAATAGTACTCGGTAGCACACGACTTCCAAGCGTCGCAGTTGGTCCTTTAAGGTGTACATCTTCCGCGGCGGCGTGTAGTGAGAAGTCACGGCGTTCTTAAGACCGCAGGGAGACCCCACTCTCTGCGAGTGGAAACCCGAAAGGCCCACGCGACGGATGCCGGCACTCTCGGCGCAGGAGCCGGTGATGTAGACGTCCTCAATTGGGAAAGGCTTCACTTGGCCCGTCGCTCTGTAAAGAGTCTCTACGATGTGTCCGCCCAGCACGTAGCTAGAGCCCGCCACGTAGTTTGGATACGAGGACGCAGGGTAATCTTCGCGGCTTACGTGATACTTGTCAGCCGGATCTCTGATAGGTTTGCTGCCCTCGAAGAGTCGGCCATATATAGCATCCGGTGGGCGCGGAGCTATCGTCGCGAAGAAGTTGGCAGCGTTCAGGTACGTGTCGTCGTCTACCTTGACGACGAACCGAGCGCAGCGGCAGAATGTGGACGCCCACTGCAACATCATGATCGACTTGAGAGTCACGTTGCTGTAGGCATCGATGAAGGACCCCTGGATGATGTCCGAGTGAACCGAAGACTCACTTCGGAGGGTGGACCGGAGTCTCGAGTCGTTAGTGGCACCCAAGAAAAACATTACCCTGGTGGCCGGATACTCCCTCAGGTCTTGGCCCCAGGTCTCGCGAATGGCAACACGGTGTCCCGAGTTTTCGGCGGCCGAGAATACCACAAAGAGATAGTCAACGCGATGAGGTCTAGTGTCGTTGCCAAGGCACAGATGGGGTGAGTTGATGATATAATCGAAGGGATGCGCGTAAATGCGTTGCTTTGGGAAAACCTTGGGCGGAAGCGACTGGAGGGCACGGCTTGGCGTCGAAGTAAAATCTTTGGTGCCTCTGAATTCAATGCCTCCGTGGGCGCAGAGGTATACGCCGCCCGAGAGGAACGCCACGACTACCACGGAGATGGTAAGCTGACGTATGGCACGGCGTCTGCGGAGCGACCACATTGAGCGATTCTGAAAAGTCAGGGATATGTAATTAACAGCCCGTAGAAATGCTCGTATAAAAACCCTTAATAAATAGACCCGTTAGAAAGCAAGCATATCCAAGTCTAGTCTCACGTTTTCTTCGCTGATAGATGTTCACCATTAATTAGGTGACGCCACCACGCTGAGTGAGATCACCGTCCGCCGCCACAAATTCGCCCTCCCAACGTTTCACTCCACTATACCAGTGTCCTGAAAGCATCAGGCATTGGTTGCATGCAGGGATGGGCAAAGTACATGAAAATATGTATCGAAATGCAAATACAAAATACTTCGTCAAAAATGTATTAAATTACAAATCTAATTACATTTCCAAAAAAGCATTTAAGTACAAGATACAAATGCAACCAAATGTATTTGGTCTCCTCCAAATACTTTTCCAAACACATCCCTCAATATTTGCGTCAGCGACTTCAGGGCACCTGCAACGGGTTTCTGGGTATCTCATTTTAATTTTGCATCGCACACTCGGGAGTTAGTGTGCGAGGCTCTAGTAACGTAATAGAAATATAATCAACTAAAAAATGTAATCAGCTTGGACGTAATAGGTGAAAAAAGTACAGAGCTTCAAGCAGCTTTTTTGTCGATTACATTTTGGTATAGACCAACAAGGAACCGAGATGACCAAGACACGCAGCACAAGCTGCAGAATTGTTTATTGTTGCAACTCGCACCAGTTAGGAAAATCCGGACGACCCGGGCATTTAGAATGTTCCAGGCAAAATAATGGGTGGAAATTAGGCTGGAAAGCACCACAAGCTGTCACAGGCACTTATTTAGCCAGTGAACGTCGATTTCGTCACTATTCTTTCCCTGGACTAGCGCTGTAATCATAAAGTCACTAAACGCTTCTGCTTGATTGAGAGTGCAGAACGTAGTTTTACTCCTGCCCTGGACAGTGACAGTAAATTTGAGGGATGTATTTTCGCCCACAAAATTGTATTTAATTACAATTGTGTTTGAAATACCCACGTTTTAGTATTTAAATACACACGTCAAATACACTACCCAATTTGTAATTAAATACAAATGCAAAATACACAAAGCATTGGAAATACGTATTTAAAATACTTGTATTTGAAATACTGCCCATCCCTGGTTGCATGCCAGCTAGGGACATCTCTCGACATTTTGTTACACTATTGGGGTTGTTGCTAAATTGCAGCAGAGCAGCATAGTTTGTATATAAAGTAATGATTCAATGCCCCTGATGTCTTATTATTTTATACAACATCTCCGCTAGAAAGAATCAGCTGTTATTATTTCGAAGGCGCCTTTGTGCATACACTATTCGTTCATATTTCACGAACACAGTTGTCCGCAAACCAATCAAAGTAAATTTCTAATTTGAGTGAGGGCTGTACACTGTTACACTTTTTGTGGAAGCGACGCTTGCCGAGTAACATATCTTATCGTACCTGCTGCGTCACTGCTACGAAAGACAATTTTGCAGGTGCAGGCAAATCTACTAATAAAGTCACCTAAAGAACGTCGATCACTAGGGTACTTTGACAGATTGCATCACTCCATTCACAAAAAAAAAACACGCTACAAATCACTTATTTATAGAGGTGTACGAATAGCGAAATTTTAGCTCGAATTTAATAGAGTCGAATAGGGGCCAAAGAATCGAATGTTGAATCGAACACCAAAAAATTATCTTCGCAATGTTTACTAAACAAAAAAAAAAGAACAGATGACAAAAAAATATTCTACGTGTTTGTTTTTCTGCCGAACACGTGTAACAAAGAGAGGCTAGCACAAAAATTAAAGGAATATCCATTGGTGATCCACCAATGGATATTCCTTTATTTTTTGTGGATTCCCTAGAGATCATCTAGGGAATCCGTAAGGCCGAAACAACCTCCTTTGTGAAGGTAACGTGCGCTGATGATGTTTGCAAGACAGCAAGGTACTATGTTTTGTGTCACTTTTGTGTTCCGTTTTTTTTTTTTTGTTTCTTTTTAAATTTTTTCTGAACTATGCCAGAAGCCGTGATTACGCCCTTCTCAATTAAACCCTCTACTTAAAAAAGAATGCGCATTTTAAAATCACTACTTCCCCTAAATGATAGATCCGCAAGAAACAAGCACCATGATCTTCATGTTTTCTTTAACTGTACTGGACCGAATATTGGTGTGATTATGCTTACCGAAACGTGGTACCGTTGTAATGCTGATTATAATCTGTTTCCGGGATATTCGCATTCTAACGTAAATAGGACATATATGCAGGATGGTGGCGTTGCTATGCCGGCAAGCTACGAGCTGCTCAAGCGGTTCTGCAAACCCACTGTTTTTTTTTTTTTTCTTGAAAGTCGTGACTATGTTTACAAAGAACACGTTGCATCCAGTTGTATATAGGCTCCCCCGTTCTCCAGTTGCGCCTTTTGTCGATTTCTTCGAGACGTTGTTTAATAATGTAAATGATAACAAATAGAAGCTAATTTTGGGCGGTGATTTTAAAGGGATACTGAAGCGAAACTTGAAATACACCTATTATGGTCAGAAATCGGTTCAATATGATCAATGATATCCGCAAATCATAATCGCGCGTCTGTATTTTGAACGAATAGCTATATTTTTCACCCTGAGGCGCCCGATTGGGGCTGCGCTCAAAAATCAGTCATCGGAGAGCGCGATGCGTCTTGGGATATTGGGCGCATTCGTGACGTCACTTGTGCCAGACAGGAAAGGCTACGGCGTGGATGTTGTGGTTACGAGCGTTGCCACTTGGTGGCGCGTCGGCGATTCACGACCTGTGACAACGTGGCCGTTTGAGATGTGCCAGGGCTGCACGCACGCTGCACACGGCAAGTCGGCAACCACGGCACACTGACAAAATCAGCTCCGAGGCCGGATTCTCAAAGTGAACTCACGACGAAAAAAGTGCGTACGACAAATTTGAGAGAAAACCCGTATTTTCGAAACGAAATTGTCGTAACTTTTGCGCAGGTTACGACAGAATCCTACGACAGCTCCGAAGCTGTCTTACGCACTTTTTACGATCAAATCAACATGGCCGACAGCGTCGCTCAGTTACTTGGTAGCGACGACCAACGGATATTTATTTTTCTACGTGCTCTTCTCGTGCGTCCCGACTTCAACCAGCAAGAAAAAAGGAAGGACTACTTGAAACAGACCACTACCATCAAGAACGCAGGATCCACAAACACCCGAGAAGAGCTACAACGGCCACGATTCTACCGACCAAGCGAGCTCGGCAGAGTATAGTAGGCCCAGCAGCAACGCCGACTCGGCGCACCGTTGCTCCGGCGGTCCTTGGGTAAGACCGTCTGCCCATGACCGGCTGGCCTGCTGAATGGAATGGCCCGCGCGACCCTTGTGGACCCTTCCCGGATGAATTGTTTGATCCCTGAACTAAATTTCAGAGGTCAATCTTTTCTCCTTGTCATCTCGATCTCCTTGTTTTTCGAGACAGCGGTGACGAACACTGTCGTCGAAAAGGGACTTTCATTGATTTTATCTCCTTGTTTTGTGTGATATAGAGCTCAAATAAACGCCATACGGATTACCTTCGCAACACGGTATGTACACTTTGTTATTAGTATGCCATTTTTATTCTGACACGACGCTACGTCACTGACGAGCTATAGCAGTTCGTGGGAGCTACGCGATGTCGGCCCAACCTTTCTTTGCCGAGTGTCATGTCAGTATCGAGTTGCAATCATAAAAGATCGGTCCAGAAGCGCTTACCGAAACGCGGTCTAACCGAGCTAATCCAGCACTTTGATCAAACGCGCGTGTCCGCTCCGAGTGTGAGCAGGTATTTCCGTGGCTCTTGCTGACACCTCTCGTAGTTCATATTTTTTTTAACTTCGGCTCGCAGCTCGCGACTCGCAGCAACTAATACCGGCCGTGCCAGAAGCATGCTCGGGTCGTGTCGTGCAAAGAGCCGCAACGAGAACGAGCTCACTGTGGCCAACTACACTTTGGCTTTCTCCGCTCCGCCAAGGCTTTGCAAACGCGTTCAGGCCTAGGCTAATTCTGCCGGCACGCCGTATTGCCGCAGAACGGCGCTGCTCCTATGCCACAAGTGATGTCACGAGAACTTTCCCACCATCCACCAGATGTGAATTTGAAATCGTTTAATTAGGTTTAAAATGAGTTCTCCTGTGTTTTACAGCGGCATATTGATAATACCGAGGTGGTGGCTGTCCCTAGCCCATATTTATGAAAAAAGATCGGCGCTAAAATTTCGTTTCCGTACCCCTTTAATATCAATATGTCTTCTGACTGCAGCTCTAAGCACTCGTTTTCTAACGATTAAATAGCGCTACAAGCCCAACTTGCCCAACTTTCTACACTCGTTTTCTAATATCATCACGTTCACGTAATTTGGTTTCAACAATGTTATTAAACAACCTACTAGAGTAACAAACGCGTCATGTTCTTTGCTAGATTTATTTATAACGAACATTGACAATTCGATATTATGTCCCTGGCAGTCCTGCAGGTATGAATGATCATCTTCCCACTTACATTTTTGCACAAGGAAAGCTCCAAGAAAAACTTAAGTTACTTTATTCTTCCGTTTAAAATGCTGCTTTTAACCCGTGATCAGTTGCGTGACTTCAGAGAGGAATTGAAGACACACCTTGGAACATATTTTTTTTCAACGAATTCAGTGAACTGCTGCAACGTTTCTTTTCTAGCAACATTTAGCGCTATCTATAACCTGCATTTTCCTTTCGTCATTTTCAAGGCATAGAAAAAATTACGTAAGCCTTGGGTAACGCCTAAGCTGCTCAAGATGATTAGGATTAAAAATGGCTTCATCAGTTTTTAGAGCGCAACGTACTATTAGGCGCCCGTTTCCGGCTTGAGCGGCGACAGCGACGTCATGTTACGCAGCCGTAATTTCCCCGCTAAATCTAGCGGAAAAATTTCTCCGCTAAATCTAGCGGAAAAATGTCCCCGGTATATCTAGCTGAAAAATTTCCCCGCTAAATTTAGCGGAAAAATTTCCTTGCTAAATCTAGCGGAAAAATTTCCCCGCTAAATCTAGTGGAAAAATTTCTCCGCTAAATCTAGCGGAAAAATTTCCCCGCTAAATTTAGCGGAAAAATTTCCCCGCTAAATTTAGCGGAAAAATTTCCCCGCTAAATTTTTTTTTCGCTAGATTTAGCTGAAATTTTTCCGCTAGATTTAGCGCGGAAATTTTTCCCCGCTAAATCCACCAGGTCATCTGACTACACCCCCAAGTCACGTGACCCCCCCCCCCCCCCGGAGAACACGTGACCCTCAGTACCCTTCCCTCCTCCTCCTCAAGAGCTGCGCTCTAATTCGGCGTTACAGAGAGTTGTGAACGGAGGAGAGGAAGTGGCCGGATTCCAATTTTGAACGTTGTCGAAAGCGCACGCGGAATCATGAGCTCCGTTGGAGCTGAGCAAGCGTCCCTGCTTGGACGCGGGGATAGGGCTTTGGATCTTCCTGCTGACTATCGGTTTATTCTGCCGACGCTACCGGCGAATGACTTTTCGAAATGCACGGCATTTCTGCACGCTGACATCGGAGTGCGGCCGTACCGCATTGAAGATTTCAGGGAACCTTTGCGGCAACTTGGCGTCCTGAGCGACGTGACCGGTATGGGGGTGTTCCAGATGGGGCACGTTTGGATTGTCCGCCTCAAGTCGACTGCTGCCAAGGAGAAACTGATGATGTCTGGCAAGTTCAAGGTGAAAGGAGGTTGGCGTGTGCCGATGGACCCTGATCGACGAGAGGTCCGACTCAAGCTTCACTGGGTGCCTTTCGACGTGCCCAACGAAGCCCTGAAAAGGGCACTGGAGGAGTTTGGCGTGGTGAGAGAGATAATCCGAGAAAAATGGCACATCGACGGGTTCGACGGCGTCGAGTCGTCGACCCGGGTGGCGCGGCTGTCACTGAAGGAAGGCATGACGCTGAAAAGCCAGCCTCACCAGCTTCGGTTCACCGGCGGCCCTGTACTTGTGGTTGTTCCAGGACGTGCACCAATGTGCCTGCGGTGCAAACGGTCTGGACACATTCGCCGTGATTGTAGGGCGCCTCGCTGTAGTGAGTGCCGTGGATATGGTCACGAACGCCAAGACTGCGTTCGATCCTACGCTCGTGTCGCAGGAGGACGCCAGGCCGAGGAAGACACGAACGAGCTTGTGATGGACGAACAAGAGGCGGAACAGGCGGCGGCGCCCTCAACGCAAGCGTCTGTAGCGTCGGCGACTTCAAAGGCAACAGTAACCGCTAGCAAGGAGTGCGAAGGGAAACCTGACGGAGAAAAGGAGCCTTTTGTGGTCACAGCGCCAGTCGAGATGCCGACCCCGAAGCTCCAGGACACCACGGGGGATTTCGAGCACTCAGCCGGTTCGGATGCAGCTACAGTAGAGGAAGCAGCGGAGAATACGGCTACGTGTAAGGAAAAGGAAGTGGCACCGGAGAACAGCCCCAGCGAGGAAATGTCCCTGGACGCGATCACTTCGAAGCGGCGACTAGAGGACTTGGGTGCACGCAGTGCTGCTGCCAGCGAGCAGGCACTGCGACGCCTGGAATATCAGTGGAAGCTCGCCGGGAAAAAAGGACGCTATACGACACGCAGCCGCTCGCCGTCGAGGGCTCGTGAAGACCGGCTGTCACAGTAAGCTGGTTCCCCGCTACCCCCCTGATTGGCAAGTGTCTGATAGCTGGCGCAAGGTCATAAGCTCCTAAGTTTTTAAAGCTATGAAACAGCTCGAGGTCGCACTGCGCATAGCTACCCTGAACGTAAGAGGACTGTTTACAAGGCGAAGGCAGTGCCAGCTCAAAAGGTTGTTCTTGGAAAACGACCTCGACGTGATAGCGGTCCAGGAAACCAAGATTGAGAGCGAGGAGCAGACCGAACAGATGGTGCGCCAATTTGAGTCGCGATACGATGTATGCGTAAGCCATGCGGTAGGGAGGTCGGGAGGTGTATGCATCTTTTTGAAAAATGCTTTAGGTATTATTGTTCAGAATGTTGCTTCGCGTGAAGATGGGAGAGTCGTGTATTGTGATATTTGCTTTGCAGATCAAAAGTTTCGTATAATCTGTATCTACGCATCGACTGTAGAGACGGAACGATGCCATTTTTTTTTTAAAGTATAGCGGAATATTTAAAGTGCGAACGACTGCTTGTGGTGGTGGGGGATTTTAACAGTACATGTGCTCCAGAAGACAGGACCCCTCATTGTCGCCGGAGGGATAGCAGTGGCGATGTCTGGAATGAACTGGTAAATGAGCATTACTTGGAGGACGTGGCACATTGCGGAAAGGGCACGAAGGGCGTGCAGTTCACACATTTCCAAGGAAGTAGCCACGCACGGCTAGACAGAGCATACGTGTCAGTTGAGCTAGTTCCGCTGTGTGGACACTATAGTGTCGAGCAGGTGTGCTTTAGCGACCACTGCCTTGTGACTTTCGGGTTAGGATCAAAAAGAAGAGAACGACACCGATTTGATTGGCACAACTGGAAAATGAATTACAAGCTCCTTGACGACGAGGTGTTTAACGACAAGATAAATGCAAGGATTGAAAATTTTAGGAACATCTGCGGGAGCGAGATGACCGGAGAATGGGAATAATTTAAACGAGTAGTTAAAATGGACGCCATAGAAAGATCAACCATTCTAAAGTACGAGAAAGAGAAAGAGGAAAGGCAGCTGCGCTCAACTTTACAGGAGATTGTTCTAGAAGAGTGTAAATCCCCCGGGTTATTTATAGATGACATTAATAAAATAAAAAGCAAGCTACAGCTCATAGATACTGAGCACTACAGAGGTGCGATAATACGCGCCCGGGCAGAAAAGTTTCTCGCGGGTGAAGCACCAACAAAACGAGCGTTAGCCACAGAAAAGAGATACGCACGCGCCAATGAAATAACTGAAATTGATTATCAGGGTACAACGACGCGTGACTCTAGCATAATTGAGGGAGCCTTTCTTGAATTCTACGAAAACTTACTGAGTCACAAGGCCCCAAAAGAAGAAGGTTTCACAGAAAATTTTTTGCCCCTTCTGCCAAAGATAGGTAGTGAAATAAAAGAATGGTTAGAACAGCCGATAGGTGTGTCCGAAGTAGAAAGAGCCATTGATGATTTGCAAAGCGGAAAATCACCGGGCCCTGATGGTTTGGGTGCTGCCTTTTATAAAAAGTATAAAAAAGATTTAGCTTGTATTTTGTTACAAGTGTATCGCGAATGTTATGAAAACCAAGTTTTTCCCCCTTCCTTTTTATTTACCCACACAGACCTTATCCCCAAAAGTGAAGACACTAAAAAACTTCATAATGTAGCCAATTACCGGCCCATAACACTAGCTAATACGGACTATAAGATTCTAATGAAAATCCTTGCGAGACGAATGCAATCGGTGATTGGAGATGTGGTGGGAGAACATCAAACGTGCGGTATCAAGGGACGTACGATTATGAGTAACATTCATGTTGCGCGCAGTGTGTTGGAACTATCTGATGCTAATTTCCGGAAAGTTGCTCTGTTGCAAGTCGATCTTGAAAAATCTTTTGATCGAGTGTCCCATGATGTTCTTTTTTGCATTCTAAACCATGTTGGCGTGGGTAAAATTATTTTTGATGAAGTAAAGATGGCCTATAGTAACTGCACGACTAGTCTTGTAATTAACAAACAAGTAACTAAACGGATTTCTGTGTTATCCTATGTTCTACAAGGCTGCCCACTTTCGCCGTTGTTGTTCGCCATATTTCTTGAGCCCTACTGCCTAAGTGTCATAAAGAGTGGGAACATACGTGGTTTTTCTTTAAATGCATGTGATGTTAAAATATTAGCGTACGCAGATGATGTTGTGATTTTTTGTAGTGATAGAGAAAGCGTCTCAGCGGCTGTTCAACTCACGAGATCATATTGCGCCCAGACAGCGTGTGCTGTGAACTGGGCGAAATGCTTGGAGATCTGGCACGGCCACTGGGACGTGACTCCGCGTGTGTTTGAATCTATTCAGTGGTCTACAGAGCCCGGTGTACACTTAGGAGTGCCTTTGAACAATTACCGTGAAAGCAACGAGCTCTGGCGTAACAAAACAGAGGAGATGAGTCTTAAAGGAATTTTCTATCTTCGCACGGGCAACAGTGTGTAATTTATTTTTTGTTGCAAAGATTTGGTACCTGTTACAGGTTCTGCACTGCTCTCGTGTGCATTTGCAACGCATGCACCAGGTGATGGCCGTGTACATATGGAAGTCTACCTGGGAAAGGACAAGACGAGATAACCTTTTTCGCCGCGTGAAGTCGGGTGGGCTTAGTTTGTCGCATTTGTTCATACGACAGCTGGTATCGAGGTTTTTCTTTTTGCGAGACCAGGCTGACCCGTTTCTGAGAACTGTCATTCAAGTACGGTTGTTCAGAGAGTTACCCGAGTTCATTGTTTCGACGTGTGACACATGTGAAGGCCAAGTAACGGGCTTTCTTAGAGAGGTTGTTTGTGCGTACCAATTTCTTAGACTGCGATTTTCAAGAGAGTACTTAAACTCTATCACACGAAAGCGTCTGAAGCAAGATCTTGTTGAATGCCTGTTTCCCGTCCCATTGTATCGCTCTTTGTTCTCCGACAGTACTGACCGTGATGTGCTTTCCCGCGTGAAAAGAATGCTAGTTCCTGGATCTGTGAAAACCTTTTATTTTAAACTACATAACAACACGCTTCCAGTAAAGACATGGTTAGCAAAAAAGGGCATGTTTGTAGCATGGAGCGAGGACTGTTTTTTGTGCAAGAAACCGGAGACCGTGGAGCACGTGTTCCTGGACTGCTGGGATGCTATCCTGTTCTGGGACGTGCTCCAACGCACTCTTAAAAAAGACCTACCGCTCACGGCTCGGGGAATACGCTTTTTGTCTGTGGAAGGGACGCCTTTCCCATATGACCTCGTATTTTTACTGGGCCTGCACGCTATTTGGAGATGTAGGATGGCAGTTCGTCACGCGGATCTGGATGCCCGTCCAGTACGGTATTATTTCATTGAAAATATAAACTTAATAGCAGCTGTCTACGAGAAAGTATGCCTGGAACTGGAGTGGTTGCCTGCATTTTTGAAGCTGTCGATGATGAGAGAATTTTAACAATTCTCACCGCCTCTCCAAACCTTACAGGCGACGTTCTATCGTCGCCTTCACTAACGTCGTCAATATAATATTGCACATGTTCAAGTGAAATTTATCGTGCATTGTGAATCTTTGTTCACTGTCAAAATCTTGCAATAAAGAAAAGAAAAGAGAAGAAGTGGCCGAGTGGGCTAACGCGTCTCAGCTCGGAGCGTGGAGCGAAAGCTTGCGCTGGGAACCTCCTGGGTTCGATCCCTGCCGCCCCCGCCCGTTTCGATCTGGATGAGTTTCGTACAGGCACGCGTTCGTGTGATCACTACTGCGTGATGCACGTTAAAAAACCCGGGTTAGCGGTTGTACCGCACTGGCTAAATTTCTCATCTACAGCTAAGAGACCGATTACCCGTGGATGCGCATCTCCATCAAGGCTGTATAAACATAAAGAGCAAACCAATTTTTTTTTTTGGTTGTAAACGGCTTTTATTTTTACAAGGACTAACATAATACGGGCGTATGAGAGATGAAATGTAGTGTTGCAGAACACTTTTTTTTTTAATATCAAAATTGTTTCTATTGCTTTCTGGATAAGTGTACAGAAAAAAAGTAACTTGAAAGTAATTTCTAACATAATCCGTAAAGTAATTTGTTACTTTTCAACGAAAGTAATTTTTAACGGTAATCCATTACATTTTTCAAGCAACAAGCACAAATCTGAGCTTTTCCTATTCCTTTATCTGCTTGTTTGCGCGAATTGAATAAAACATGAAATAAAAAAGCATATATAGTTATAAAACAAAAGTCGTCGTACAGCAATGTGTGCCATCGCTTGTCGTCAGCCCGTTAGAGACACCATCGGACCCCTCAAGAGGCGAGGACTCGACCGTGGAACCTGCTCCTTCAAACGTCACCCCTCCCCAGCGCCCTCCTACTGCACCCGGCCCGGACGAAATTCATTACATGATGCTTTAACATCGGCTTCAACTCATTTTGTGCCTTATCAATACAGCCTGATCTGAGAGGTCACTTTCCCCACTTCTTGGAAGGTGGCCTTTAAAGTTCCCTTGCTAAAACCGGAAAAGGACCCCTTAAGTGCTTCAGTTATAGGCCTAATTGCATTGACTAGCTGTATATCAAAAACTCCCGAAATAATAATTACCAGAAGGCTTATGCATTAGCTTGAAACTCCCGAAACTCTAGACAGGTACCAGTGCGGCTTTCGGTTGGCACGACCCACAGGGGACCACCTGGATCGCTTTGAGACAGTCGTAAGAGAGGCATTTGTGAACAAGCAGCACTGCCTTTCTGTGTCTTTTGATCTGGAGAAGGCTTATGATACTGCCTGGCGATTTGGAATCCTGCAAGGTCTGATCGACATCGGTGTCTTCGGGAGCATGTCCGGCGTCATTAAAAGCTATCTAGAGTGCCACTCGTTTCGGGTGAAACGAGCGGCACTCTGTATTTATTGTTCAGTAATGCGCTCCCATCTGGATTATGGTAGCTTTGTGTTGTGGGCAACCTGGGAATTCCAAGCGTTTGGCCCAGGTTGCCCCTCCGACAATCATGAGTGGTCACCTTCAAAACGAGGGGGCCAAGGGCAACTGGCCACGCGAGCCGCGCTCCGCCGCTGATAAAGGGCCGCCGCAGCGTATGCGCGGGGACTGTTGGGATCGCGGCGCAGGCGATAGCGGTCATTAAATGTTTACGTATTGTTGAACCGGTGTGGCTGTGTCATTCCCCGAGAAGGGCAGCAGCAAGAGAAATCCCACAGTGTATGGTTCAGCTAAAGCATCAGTATTCAAGATGTTAGATCCTCTTCATAATCACGGCTGCGGCTGTCTTTCGGTGCTTTCCGCCCTTCCCCGATACCCAGCCTTCATGCGGAAGCCAATTACTTTCTCTTGAGCGAATACGTTTTGCTCTCGGATTTATGCATTAACTCCGAATAAGGTATTTACCTCTCCATCCTACACATGACTCTGTCGTAAAAATTAAGTTTCAAAGGACTTCCCGAAATACGCCAAGTTTTGTTCCTCGTTTTGACTTGAGGAAAGATACGGCATCAGAACTCTTTGGCCTTGAGCCCAAGCCCACGTGATGCAGCACAGAAGCACTGTAGCTCCTTAGGATTACTCCCTCATTCATTGTGACTCTACACTAACAAAACACAGCAAGACACTACAGACAAAATGCTAAAGCAAGTAGTTTTTTTTTTTTTTTTACAGTGCCAATATTAGCATTACACGAGCCTTTATACAGATGGTACAAAAACTTAATCCTTTGTAGGCTGTGCAGCGATTGAACCATCTGTTCGCGGTGTAAAAAAAACTCAACCTCTCTGCCACAATTTTAGCGGCAGTGTTGCATGGTCCACTTCTTGCTGCTCAATATACCATAAAGAAGAAGCTTCGAAACTCCGTAGTACACATGGACTCTTTTAACTCATTAAAAGCTTGTTTCAGGAGAGCCGCGGCACCGCAGAACGGCAACAACCCGTATAACATGGAGGCCCTTCTTTTGGGTTCTGCCCGAGGGAAAACAAATAAAGAAAGAAAGAACGATGAAACTGCAGTGTTGGGTAAAGTATATTTAAAAGGTCTTTCAAGTAAAGTACAAAGTAAATTGGACGTGATGTACTTCAAGTAGTAAGTACACGGGGTGCGATGTACTTGAAGTGAAGTACTATAAAAACAAAGTACTTTCAAAGCAAAGTACAAGTGTTTTAAAACAATCGTTTACGGTGTCCTTTAATTCCCCTATACAGTGATTTTTTAACTGGTATCCATTGCCCAAAGGTAATCAGGGCTGCATGACCTATTCTCAAAGACAGCGGCGAATATTTGATAAAGTGGCCGCAGACTACTTATTTTCATGAATTGAGCCAAATGCCTGAAAATTACTGTATTAGTGATTTTTTTGCGCTGGATTGTTGCGCCCAAGGGAGTTAAATGTACAAGGAGAGAGCATGACGTCAGCCCGGTAGCTTCCGCAAGCAATCCTCGCACAAAAAAGTGTCCTGTCCTTAAATGAAAAAAAAAAACAAAAAAACAGTGAGCGTGCAATCAAGCTGGTGGTAATTAATCATAATGTGACACCTAAGATTGGGGTGCGAAAAAAATTAAGGAACTTTCAAGTCGAAGGAAAAGACATAAGAGAATGTCTCAAAACATTGTGACGTTCTCCTCTGTTGTCTTTTTCTTCGACTCGAAAGTTAAATTTTTCCGCACCACAGTCTCAGGTGATACTTTATGATTAATTTTGCTCGCTTAATATTTTAAGCCTCCTCCCTCGCGCTGATCGACCGAGAAGTAGCGAGAGTTCAAAGAGCTACGCTGGGAAACTGCCCCCAGAACAAACGGAGCGATGCGTCGTCTGCTCACGTTTCTGGTGAGAGTCGAATATCCCTCCAGGTATTTCTTCGGAGTTGACAAAGCATCGTTGCGTGATACAAATATAACAAAACCAAATTTTGGGATTATACTTTGAAGTCGGGGATTGTACCTTCCTCGGAAAGTACCAGAAGAAAATACTTCAAAGGCCGACGTACACTTCGCGCTCTCCACTTTTGCCAGCCTCCTTCTCTCCTATATCCTCTCCACATTTGAACTTGGCCCAACTTGGCTCCCCTCGCAGCTTAGGAGAGAGGAGCGCTAAGAGGATTATCTTCCCTGCAGAAAACCGAGATTGTACGTCGGCCTTTAAGTAAAGTACAAGTACATAATCAGAGAATGTACTTCAAGTAAGGTACAAGTTCCCTAAACTTACTTGAAGTAGTACTTTAAGTACAATATACTTCGAGTACTTCCCAAGGCTGTGAAACTGATGGTGATTGTGAGATGATATGTACAAGTGGAGGATGACGCGGTCTTCATAACATCGCAAGCACCGTTGCTTGAGGGTTCTGGAAAGGTTTAAGCGAGTCTGTCAGCGATCAGAAGTGAACTCCCGCGCGCTGTTCAATGAACGTATAAGAAGGGAAAGCCCTGGCGGTTTGGTGGTGTCATCGTTCACTTCAGTGAAGGCAGCGGGCTCCAGGGGTTGGCCCAGTCTTGGTATAGACGACTGCCATCCCTCAAGGCATTCGCATCCAGGGCTTAAACATAGCGCCCCAGTCACCCGCTGTAGCGTTATAGACCTTCCCAATGTTTACAAAAATCGCAGTCCAGCGTGCGATCTTCACAGCCCAGCACGTTCGTGCTCGTCGCTTCGGAAAGCGAGCAAAGCACGCGCCATACGCACGAACACCCAAAATGGCACCGGCCACACGCTCTTTTTTGGAAAGGTCTATTAGCGATGTGCGCGGCCAAAAGCGTCGCTGTGGTCAGCTTTCCACGATTGGCCGAACCGTGGGCATATGAGCACTGTCAGATTGTCAACTTTGACGGTGTTAGTTTCGGATTGCGATGGTTCCTAGCTTCTACTGTGCTTTTTAAACAGACCTTCGAACTCGTTGTCGCACCCGATGGTAAGTAGCCAGAATAACAACTGGTGACGTCACGGCGAGGCAAATCCCAGTCGTGACGTCACGGAGGGAAACCATAAGAGGGCGCCACCGAAACATCTCGGCGCTAATACCTAAAACACTTTAGTAAAAATAGTAAAAACGTTCATTGCGCCCCGTTCACTAGACAAATTATACAAGTTTGTTTCCGTTTGAAGAGCACTTGGAAACATCCTTCAGATGTCGAGTACAATTGATGTCAAAATACGCGCGCCACAATATTTTTGTCGTGCGCACTTCAAAGGCACCGTGAAAATTTGACCACAAAATAACTTCATAAATATCGGATAAAAGAGATACTTGAGCAGTATGTAACTCACCGAGCCGCAGACTGACGAACTAATTATGTGAGAATCTTCTTCGCGTCCTGGCAGAGAGCCCACAGTAGATGGAACGGGGAGTTTAACTCAAGAAGCATCCGGAACGTAGCTCACTTTCTTTTCTTCGAACGTGGATATGCTTCGAATACAGGTTCTTCTGGTAAAGCCCCTTAAAAAATTAACGCTCCGCTTTTTTTTTACAAGTACCGACAACCATTGTTGCAAGAACGCGCAAAAACTTCCACTGTTCAGCAATGTCGCACTGCTGCGAGAGCGCGCGACTTTGTCTGCGCCTCGTTTGCATGCGCTCACGCAACTAGCTTTGATAGAGATGGAGCACTGTGGCCGAGTGGGCTAGCTCACACCAGCACGTGGAGCGAAAGCTCGCGCTACAGGACCCAGGAATCCTGGGTTCAAAAAACCGATTTCACCATCCAGTTTGGCTACGCCACCTCTGCCGAATGCATCGATGGAACTAAGTCTTTCTGCACATGCAATAACCTTGCTGGAGCTCTGCGCGTGTAAAGTACGAGACGGCAGGAGCCCTCTCGTGCACTGCCTCCTGCCTCTTGTGACCTAACGTCATGGCGGCTTCACGCATGCGACGAACACTTGGTGAGATCGGTCTATTGGTTCAATCCCCACCCCTGCCCGTTTCGATCTGGATGAGCGTGGTACCGGCGTGCGGTCGTGTATCACATTCACCACTGCGTGGTGCTCGTTAAAGGCCCCAAGCTAGCGGTTGTACTGCACTGGCTAAATTTCTCATCTCCAGCTGGAAGTCAAGTCGCCCGCTGAGGCAAACTGTTTCTAGGCTGCATAAACCTACACACACCCCACATTTTTTAACTAGTTTGTTTTGATAACTAGCACGAAATTGGTGACGCCGAGTATTCGCGACTTTAACTAAACAAACGCTACCTACCGCTCTATATTTGAACCTGTCCAGTGAGGGTCTAGCGCTAATTCATTCTTATGCAACAAGATTGTTGGTCGCGTGATAGTGAAAACACAAAGCTGTTTAGTGAGGGCCTGAAAGCATTTGCTTGGATTCGGAGACATGGCCGGTGTTCACTGGACGCCATATTTTAGGCCGATGTTTAGAGCGCATGTTCAAAACGAGCTCACATCAATAGGCTCCTCATACCGACAATCTTGATGGTGCGAAAGGCAGGTTGCAGAAGAACAGTGGAAGCTCGCCGTCAGCACGCGCATGGCAGTTGCGCACACGTCAAAGCAGGGCATCTGGCTGCGTTCACGCGCACGCTGTACATGCTTGCCCGCATAGCACACCCGCACCAGTGAGGCGCCATGCTTACAATCGTCTATAGGGAGTATTCACTGGCGGCCATAGCTGTGTGCGAGACTGCTGAGCGCGTGCTGATGGCGAGCTTCCACAGTTCTTTTGCAACATGCATTCCACACCATCAGGGTTGTCAGTCTTAGCAATCTATTAATGTGAGCTCGTTCTGAGCATGCGCTCTAAACAGCACCCACAAATATGGCGTCCATTGAATACTCCCTATACACCAACTCATGTTTACAAACAAACCGGAGCACCCCTAGCGGACGCCACCGGCGCCGCGCATGCGCGGTGGACGGTGGGCAAGAAGCTCGCCGTCGCCCATAAAGGTGTATCCACACGACGGACCGGGCCGCGGACCGATTGATCACGTGATGCGCGGCCCGCGGGCCGCCCGGCTGCAATGAGCATCCACACGGCGGACCAAAAGAGCAGACGACAGAGCGAACGGGCCGGTCTAACCCTCGACCTCACAGCTCCGCCAAACGCATGCAGCGAGCTGCTTTGAGGCTATTTGTAAGGAGCAGAGATGGAGGTTGAACGAAAGAAACGTATGGCCGTGGTGGCCTTGGCGTTGACTATTGAGGACGGGGAGGACTTAAGTGAACCGAAAAAGGCATGGGGACATCTTTAGGTGATTATTTGAGTACTCGTCGTGACTATTGTCCCTCAGAGCGGGGAATTGCTCCATCAGCGCGATGAAGTGAAAAGTTGCATCGTCGCACAACAGAAGGTCAGTCTTCTTCGTCATCAACTTCAACAGTTGGAGCCAAAAGAAAACGACTTTGGATTTGGATTCCAATCCAAACAACAAAAGTCAGCTTGTTGCCAGACTTAGCGCTTCAATTATACTAAAAACGCCGCGGTCCGCCGCCAAAGTCCGGGCGAGAAAAGTCGCTCGGCATTTCTCAGAAGCGCGGGCCGCGGACCGCCGGCGGACCTCGAAAATCGGTGACGTAAGATCACGTGATGCGCGGCCCGCGGACCAAAAGAGCAATTTGGTCCGCCGTGTGGATACACCTTTAACAAATCATTGAATTCCGTTGTTGTCGGCGTCAGTGTGGAGTCCCCGTGCTCCTTTTCATGTTGGAATTGTTGATTCTACATCCTCCTAAAGGCCTGTTCACACATACAGCGGAGCGCTAAGTTAGCGCTACGTGAGCGCTCCATGGAGCGCTCATGTGGCGCTTCCTAGCGCGTGACTTAGTTCTAACATAGCGCGCGATTAGCGCTTCTGTAGCGCCTTGTTAGCGCTCCAGTAGCGCCTTGTTAGCGCTCCATAGCGCCTTGTTAGCGCTTCAAAAGCGCCCTGTTAACGCTTCAGAAGCACTTCTTGTACCGCGCTGCTGCGGATTAGCGCGTGCACTGCGGTTCCGGTTCCTGTGGTTGGGTGTGCATCAGCCGCACCATGGCGGACATGTGGGGTGCTGAAATATAAATGCGACAAATGCTCTAACATACGCAATTAGTGCATGTGTGTGTGGACGATTTAACGCCCAGAAGAGCCTTTTGGGTGCGCGAAATCTTTTGCCACCGAGATACCGACGAGTATCCGGCGAACCTTGTTCCCAGGCTGAGGGACCGAGACACAGAGCTCTTTCGAAGGTGATTATTTTTTAACTGCGTGTCATTGAAACCAGGGTCACGCATATCGAATAGAAAGCGATGAGGTCGTACCCAATCAGCTAGTCGCTCAGAGTCCATGACTCTGGATCGCCTGCCCGACCCTTTGCTTGGAAAGCGGCTGTTTTACTTCATGTTCTTTCAATGCCAAAGGAAAAACCACAACAAAGGAATCGCCGTGCACGCGCTGTTCCGCAGCAGCAAGCACGATACAACGAGCGTGAGAGCGCTAACAAAGCGCTTCTGTAGCGCTAACAGAGCGCTAACAAAGCGCTTCGGAAGCGCTAACAGAGCGCTTCTGAAGCGCTAACGGAGCGCTACATCACGTGCTAGGAAGCGCCACATGAGCGCTCCTTGGAGCGCTCACGTAGCGCTAACTTAGCGCTCCGCTGTATGTGTGAACCGGCCTTAACAATGTTTTACTACTTGAGCGGCTTCAGCAAAACTAACGAGGCTCGTTACACCGCAAAACATTGCGTGATCAATGTGACGTGCGGCGATTCATTTTACGTGAACGCCGCAGAATGGGCGCTGAAGCCTGACTCCCACGATGAGATTCACCTCGCTATTTTCAGTCGCGAAGTCGGTCAGGCTGCAATAGCGTAGACCGTAGCTGAGATGGTGAACGTCGATACTGAAAACCGCAAGTAGAATCGGGCATTACAAGTCGGTGGCGGCCACTGGTAACAATGATCAACATCTTCTCGTAGTATCTACTGTTTACACTTTAGCCTACTTACACCAACCAACCTTCAAAAGTGTTTTGAGGCCTGCACTTAGTTCTTATCGCCGTTACCGGGTCAACGTTTGGTTTACGGGCCGCTGTCGTTTGAACGAGCTGACGACAAAAAGCAGACAAGTTTGAAAGAGCAGACGACAGTTCAAACGGATGCGCAATGGAGTGCGGGCAAAAAGCACCGCGTCCCGCGTCAACAAACCATTGGAATGTCACGTTGTCGGCGTCTGTGTGAGTCAGCATACTCTTTTTCGCGTTGGAATTGTAGATTTTACGTCCTCATAGGAATGTCATAATATTTTAATCGCCTGAGCTAAATGATCAAGGTTCGTTAGGCCGCTAAACATTGCGTAAATAATTTGACGTGCGGCGATTCATTCGCATGAACGCCGCAGAATGGACGCCAAAACCCTCGATGAGATTCTTCTAGTTATTTTCGGTCGCAACGTCGCTCGTGCTGCAAAAGTGTAGAAGGTAACGTCGATGATCGACGTCGATACTGAACATCGGAAGCGGGAACAGACCAAGCGAAACAAGTCGGTGATGGACTCTGGTACCTATGATCAACATCTTGTATCTACTGTTTACACCGAGCCAACTTAAGTCTTTTGGGGCCTGCAATTACATCTTATTGCAATCACCGGGTCAAACTATGGTCTACGGGCCGCTTTTGTTTGAACAAGCAGATGACAAAAAGCAGACAAGTTCGAAAGAGCAGGCGATCAGGCGGCCGTGTGAATTTGAAGACGCGCTGAACCCGCGGGTGGTCCGGAGATCTTGCCGGTTTTGTCTCGTTCATGTTGGAACAAAACAAATACATATGGCGACCACAAAGTGTTGCCGGCACAAGCAATCGTAGTTCGACAGCGTCTGGTTTGCCCTTGTCACGGCTACTATCCACGTTCTCGGACGAACGGAAGGGGCAGAAAAACATCAAAACTGATCTTCAAACCTTTCCAAACTCTTGGTACAGCCCCGTCGTAGCATTTCGACAAGAAGGAAGGTTTTTTGTCTGGTTTCTCCCAAAAGAACGCGGGAATGCATGTCTCGCACCGCGACTTCTGCCCACCACCCCAGACCGGAAGTGCGACCGACGCGCCACCACCGCGGCGTGACGTAGGAGAGTTGAGTTCGTGTATAGGGCTGCTCATTTCAGCACTGCGCCGCCATTGGTTTCAAGAGAATGCACGGGTCTCGTGCATTGGCTCCTTCGGCGTACACTCTACCTTTGGCGCTACTTGCAAGACAAACGCAAACGCACCAAGGGGCAGGGGGGATCAGTGGCCGAGTGGGCTATACCTGGGTCCATACTCATAGCCTCCTCTATACTTACAAAGCCTGGCAGATCGCCACGCCACCGAAAGTAAAAAGGTAGGGCGGCAGACAAGAGTCATGTAACAGGCGCCCCGCTGCGACGAGACGCCAAAACACACTTGTCCCGAGCGCTGGAACGTCCGCTCGTGCTTCTCCCGTTCCTAGGGCTCACTGCTTACAATTCTTTCCTCCTCGGGTTTGAAAACCATGTTTCAGGTCCTCGCCGCTGCAAAAGCTGTGCGCTGAATACCACACTCCTCCAGAAATGCTCTGTGCCACCAGATCCTCGCGCTCCAAATCTGCGACAGGGCACTCTATAGCTTAGTCGCCGAACTGCCATGCTTTGTGAGCATAGAGGAGGATGGTACAACCTATCTTGACAATGATGTCAAAGCTATGGGTACCGTGCGCTAGGGCATATTGAGAACCGATCGTATGCTCGCGCGGTTTTCACATCTTCGGAAATGACAGCAAAAGTTGTCCCCGAGTATTCTCGGTGATGAAGTTTGGCACTACACGTGGCGCCATCTTGCGGCTGCAAAATAAGACACTGGGTAGGTCAGGACGGCCCGGGTCGCGGGGACTGCGATTGTCGCATTTCGGATCGGCGTGGGCCTCTCTGCGGGAACCGTTTTTCGTGAAAGTGCCAGCTTCACGTCTCTATGACTTCACCGGGTTCCTGTGACATCTCGCCTACTCCTAGAGCCTAAGAAAAAAAGATGGTCTGAAGGAACTAACGGCAACATTTGGTCCTCTGAACTCCCGTTTGCACCCCGAAGAGACTATCTGGTTCGAGCTAGGTACCGTGCGCAAATGCTGAGGACTAACTGCACTCGACCACGACTATTCGCAACTACAGCGCGCCGCTCGCCCTCTCGCGGACGAACGGAGAACCAGAGGAGCGGGGACGGTAGCGGCGGCGGCGGCGTGGAAACGATGGCAGGGACTGTCGGCCTTGATGTGTGAAGCCGTTTTAGCGAAAAAAGTGAGCGAGTTAAAAAAGGAATTCTTGTGCTCCGCCTTCCAACAGCATTGCACGAAGGACCGGGATGTCTAATTTCATTAGGGACTTTACGTGTATCGCATACGCTGCGGATTTCTGGTCTTGTGTATCGCAAACGCTGCGAATTTCTGGTCCGCCAGCTCAATCTCTGATCAACATGACGGCGGCAAAAGCTCCTGCTAATAATGTAGAGCTCTATAGTACGGTCTACGGAAAGTATTCATTGCCATAAGTAGAAAAAAAACTCGTCTCGCAACGGTATGTCGAGCAATACAAATCGTTACAAGGAACCATGACCATTTATTCCAAACACTTTAAAAATACAGAATACCCGTACTGGCTTTCAGGTGATTACAAAGCAAACAAAGAAATGCTCGAAGCATTTTAAGCGCATCTGTGTGAGCCAGCCATTCGTGACGAGAGCTTAGGACGCGAGTTTTGGCCAGAGGGACCGCAATGTTGCAAATAACACGGTAAAAAAAAAATGCACGGTATATTAAAATATTTATTCTTAATAGAGCAATATAAAAAACCCCTAAACACGCCTATTATGCTAATAGGCAGTTTTTGCAAAGCGTACGACACCCCTAAACTTCAGCTGGCCGTAAGTACAGCGCACTGACGTTCGACCGGCGCTACCAACGTTCACGAGCGGCTTGATAGCCGAGTGTACAACTTATTAAAATAGCTTAGATCAATGTAAATGCCTGTAAAAAAAAAAAAAAAAAAAAAAAAACGGAAATTGGGTTTTTTTTGGCTTTACTGCAAAACCTCGGTGTTTTTTTTTTTTTTCTTTTTTTTTTTTTGTATCTTTTGATGCGTACTTTAGCTGTTTAATATCTTATATTGCGCCGTCATCAAGCCTCTCGTAAAAGTTGGGGCCCTCAGTTTGAGGTCAGTGGGCTGCGCGGCGAACTGAAGTTTTGAGTGTCGTATATGTGACAAGAAGTGTAAGGACTACAACTTTTTTTTTTTTTTTTAGAGTGATGAGCACGGCAACGTTCCTGGCGCGCACTGAAAATTGTGCTTCAAAGGCGCAGCGCGAGCTTGCGTTTGTAAGGCTGCCGCACGGTAGCCTGCGGTAACAAACTTTCTATCAATAACCATAAAGCAGTTTGATTACGTGTTGCAATACACTAAAACCGAGACGGTGAGCAGCGAGTTGTGAATCTGTGACACGAAGACACCAATATTGTGAACGCTGCTCTTCCGAAGCTTGGCGGTCACCGTTCGCGGCTCTCTTTTTAAAGCATAATAGCCAGGCAAAGCGCAAACATATGATTACCCTCAAAAATATTCTGCCACAAACAGTAACATGGCCGGTGCCTAAAACGCGCTCGCTCACCACAAAGCTTCGCAACTTGAGGTTTCTGCAACTTTTAAATAACAGCATGCTCCTTTTCCCAACGTGCATCAGCAACTTCGTCACCTGTAATATGATCCCCCCCCCCCCCCTTCCCACTCCCCCCTAACCGCTTCGCATTTGTAGACAAATTAATCATTTTTAGCGCGCTGAACAGCGCCAGCGAGCAGGCGCACGGGATATCCTGGAAAATCTATCCCCGTCTCTTCCGCCATCTTGGAACTACCGCCCCGCCAAGGCGCGCGGGTGCAAAAGCATGACGAAAGTAATCCCTGGAGAAGGGGAACAAGAGGGACAAAGGACAAACATAAATCTCCATACACAGCTAGGAGACTGGTGAGCGACCGAAAAAAATCTGCCTGGTCCGGGTATCAAACCCGGGACCTCTCCATTACAAGTGGAGCGCTCTACCAACTGAGCTAACCAGGAGTTCGACGTCAGTAGAGCAAACGGGTGTTATCAGCTGCCACCGGTCGAACACCAACAAGGGTGAAGCTTGCAATTTTAGGTTATAATTATAATGCAATTAGATGCAAAGGTGAAAGCGAGCTGGACAAGAATGACGAAAGTAATCCCTGGAGAAGGGGAACAAGAGGGACAAAGTACAAATATAAATCTCCATACACAGCTAGGTGATTGGTGAGCGACCGAAAAAATCCGCCTGGTCCGGGTATCGAACCCGGGACCTCTCCATTACAAGTGGAGCGCTCTACCAACTGAGCTAACCAGGGGTTAGACGTCAGTAGAGCAAACGGGTTTTATCAGCTGCCACCAGTCGAACACCAACAAGGGTGAAGCTTGCAATTTAAGGTTATAATTATAATGCAATTAAATGCAAAGGTGCAAGCGAGCTGGACAAGTTGGTCGCTCACCAGTCACCTAGCTGTGTATGGAGATTTATGTTTGTCCTTTGTCCCTCTTGTTCCCCTTCTCCAGGGATTACTTTCGTCATTCTTGTCCAGCTCGCTTGCATCTTTCCATTTAATTGCATCATAATTATAACCTTAAATTTCGGCGGGAAAGATGCCGGCGCGTAAACGAATGCTTCGAGCTCATCAACTGTGCGAAATTAGACTCGGTAGCAAGGGCATCTTCCTCGCACGAACCGCAACTGCCACAACTGCCACAACCATCCTCGGCGGTGTGTTTTTCTCCTGAATCCGATAAACATGGATGTGTGCCATACCATAGTCCTAGTCCAGACAATGGATAGGTCGACCTGCCGCTTACGGCCTTTGGATTAGAAGACAATTCCCTGCTCCAACATGAGTGCACCAACGTTGGCGCGAACGATTGTGCAACAAGTGGTTGGGGATTCGATGACCAAGACTCTGTGCCGCTGATACGGCAGAGGCTGCAAACATGGGCAGTACAGTCTCGATCCTCTCACTCCGCGGTCACATCGCTTCTGGCGGTGCTGCGCAGCCACACATGCTTTTTTTCACTACCATCTTCTGCAAGAGCCTTGTTACAGACTTCAAAGAAGTCATCTGGTATTGTGAAGTTGTGGGGACGCAAATACTGTCATTTTGGAGTTGAGGCGGGGCTTTGTCAAATCCTGAAAGACTGTGCGGAGTTACCGACTGAATTGAGTGTAGGTTTTAATATAGACGGCCTCCCTATATGCAAGAGCTCTAAAAACCAGTTCTTGCCTATTCTTGGGCGTATCAACAACTTTGAAGACGAGGCACCATTTGTTGTGGGTGTTTTTTTTTTTGTTTTTTTTGTTTTTTTTGTGGTAGCAAACTTCAGGACGCGAATCAGTTTCTGCAACAGTTCGTTGATGAACTCAAACTTCTGATCACTGCAGGCTTCATTACTGACACAGTGACAGTTCGTGTGAGAATTCATGCCATAATCTGTGATGCACCAGCTAAAGCCTTCATACTGTACATCAGAGGTTATACGGGCTATCACAGTTGCACAAAATGCACTGTTAAGGGTGTGTATTGGAAAGGCAGGGTGTGCTTTCCAGATATTACCAAGCAATTGCGAACCAATCAAAGTTTCCGCTGCAAGTCACAAAAGCAACACCACACTGGTCAAAGTATTCTAGAGGTACTTCCGATAGATCTCGTGAAGGATGTACCGTTAGATTATATGCATCTCGTTTGTTTGGGTGTAACACGCAAGCTGCTCCTTCTTTGGGCTCGTGGCCCAAAGGAAGTAAGACTTGGGAGCAACGTATTCAGTGAGATGTCGGAAAGAAATCAGAAGCTAGCACAGTTTGTTCCTTCTGATTTTAACAGAAAGGCACGAAGTCTGGCAGAGCTAGAACAATGGAAAGCTACTGAATTTCGTTTTTTCTTGTTGTATGGAGGACCTGTAGTGCTGTTGTCACTCATTCCCTCACACATGTATGACAATTTTCTTGTCTTGCATGTGGCAATCAGGCTACTTGCAGCACCTGGTGCCACCACAACTGAAATTCAGTATGCGGAGACCTGCTGAAGTGTTTTGTTAGTTGCTTTAGTGAGGTTTATGGCCAAGAGCATGTAACACACAATGTGCATGGACTGTCTCATCTTGCATCTGACGTTCAGCACCTGGGATGCTTGGATGATTGGAGTGCGTTTCCGTCTGAAAATTACATGGCAACTCTGAAGAGGATGCTTCGAAAGCCGGAATATCCTCTCGAGCAGCTCTGTAATAGGCTGTCGGAGCAGGGAGTCGTTCTGGAACGGCAGCAGAAGGTGACACGCTACCCATTGTTTACTGCACCACACAACTCTGGGCCGCTAATTATTGAGGCCTGCCAATGCCCACAGTTTTTTGAAGTCGCATTGTCAGCCAACGTTTCTCTTACAGTTGGCAACAAAAACAGCTGTTGCATACTTTCTGATGGGTCAGTGATCATAGTGAAGAACTTTGCTCATTTCCCATCTGGAGCTCCATGTGTTATTGGAAGGAAGTTTCTTCAACGGAGGGACCTATATTCGTTGCCATGCCCGTCAACGATGCTGAGGATTTGCACAGTTTCGCAACTTTCTTGTTTGCGGTCATGGCCACTGCACTGTATTGCTCAGAAGTGCCTCAAAATTATATTTAAAAGGGAGACCATTGTTTACCCTCTTCTGCATGCTGTTCTGTTGTAAGAGATGGCAGTGGCCAGTGGTTCTTGTAATTGTGAAGCACTCGTGTAAAATGGTATGCTCATAAAAATGTTTTCTTGCTTTTGTAAGGTGGTCTCTACATCGTTGTTAAATTTCCTGAAGAAGATGACTCAGTGGCCATTGTTCATAAAAACTGGGTATATGAAGACTACTGCATGTGGCCTCCTGAAAGGAATAAAGTGAAGAGCCTGTTGAAAGCGGGAGGAACGCCAGGGCCTGACTGGATACCAGTGCCCTGCACTGCAGTAAAGACATGTGGTAATACAATTATGTGCATGGGCTTTCATGGTATTTTAGGCACCTGTTGATGTCGATGTCAAACTACATTTATGCGATATTTAGATTAAGTAGATCAACAGAACTTTTTTCAGGTACATACGAAGCACTACAAAAATTGAGGAGGGCGGAAGACACGGATGACTTACAAAGCGAAGTGGATCTCGGAAGGGGGAAACGATAAAGAAAGACAAAACGAGTGTACATCTGAGAAGATGAGGACGACTTGCAATCCCCATCACCGCCGCGGTCCATTTTTAGAAGTATATTGTACATTCTTTCTGCACTTGCAACTTCCCGTTAGATGTATTGGGTTAGCTAGGTAATTCTTTTTAACTGGTATATTTATTTCATACACTTGAATACTTGATGTCCCACAGACCATTCGAGAGACTACAGGTTGGGCACAAGAAGGCCATTGGATTTGCTTCATTCCCAGCTGTCCAGACACAATGGTACGCTTCCCAAAAAGCTTTGTGAGGCATAAACATGAAATAATTAGCCTACATGGAAAATCTGCAGGACAAACAATGCAGCAGTCTATTTCTATGAACAGCATGTTGCACGCTTATAGCCCTCTTGTAGACACAGTTGTTCACAGTTCCATACATTGTGTTGCAGCATATGTGTGCGTGTCGCTGTCACTAGCAGGGCAGCCACAGCATGTGTAGAATTCTAATGCTTTTTCACTTCAGTGGTTGATGACAATATGCACCCTTCCATTTGCGTTTCCCATAATGTGTATTGATGTTACAACCAATGTTGGTCCCCAGAGAGTGCCACATTATTTACCAATAAGCGAAATTATGAATTGGATTCGTCACTATTTGAAATGTCGCACACTTTTCTGCAGAAGGAAGTGGTGATGAGGGGTAAGAAGGCACCCATCACTGTAGAAGCCCTGGTCGTTCGATTCCAAGCCCACGTGAGTTGGACGAGACTTGTGTACAGGGCTATTTATCGATTTGCCACGTAAGTTATGGCGTGCATGCTCTCATTGTATAACAGGATGTCCAGAGTACCCTTCCAGCTGGCCACGACCGGGGTCCCAGCCTCCAAGTGTGCGAACGGCGCCACGTAAGTACAGTGGTTTTGTCGTATTCTCAGAGCTTACTTTCAGAAGTGAAATCAACTGGCTTTGTTTTCAAATAAGCTCAGAGCCTCATGGCAGCCGTGGGGTTCAGAACGCCACAATCTGTTCCCCACCCGTGAGACTGTCAAGGCCTGAGGCTAGTCATTTCCGGCCGGGTAAGCTTTTAAGAATGTAATTTTTGATTGGTTTATTTATGCCTTGATGACTTGCAGCACCCCAAGCAAGGTCTGACGATAGGCTTCACACTTCATGCCCTTCAGCTGCCAGCACTTCCAGACTTTCTGGTAAGCATAGGGAAAGTTACTCTTAGTTGATACTTGAAAACTGTAATTTCTGGAAACTTGGTCCATCCTGTCTGCTTATTATTGCATGTTGCCTAAAAGAGAATGAATGACAACTTCATGTGATTCATATCTTAAATATGTTTTGTTCTTTACAAATCTTCAGAGTTTGAACAACAAGTCATGAAGACACTGCACGCAATACAGATTAGGGTAGAAGACCAAGGGAAGCAATTGGATGGGATCGCACGACTGCTATGCAATGGTGTCCCTCGGGCTTTAAGTGCAGAGGAGGAAGTTTTGAAGGCTTTGGGTGCAGGGGAGGAAGTTTTGACTCTAGTCTATCTTCGGATGAAAGGAAAAGAACGCTTCTGGTGTGAAGGATTCTCAATCTTGTTATATTTTCTAACCTTTGACTTTATAAGAGCGTCCATGTGATCCAATATATTCTTTTTAGCTGCATCAGTTCACTGGCCTTGATGGCAGATCCATGGGGTCTGCTACCAGGAACATCTTGGAGGTCCTGCTTAGCCAGAAAGTGGCTTTAAATTCCAGCTGGTGAGGCCAGAAAGGCAAAGAAAAGTTTCGGGATCTCAATGTGGCAGACATCATTTACAGTAAGACACCTTTGTTTGTCGTGTGCGAGTCATTTAATTTATATACTAAACTAGTTATGTAAAATATTGCACAGGGGCCTTGTCGGGTTCAGAGCTAGCGTCAAATGCAGATTGCAATGAATATCCTTTCCCTGATGGTAAAATTAAGTAAGACTGGTTTAACATGAAAACCGACAAACTAACCTGATTCAGGAGTGGGAGAATGATACAATTTTCTGAATATAGTTCTGTCTAAATAGGTGAAACTTTTGCTGTGTGGGTCAGATAGCTATATATCGTTGTGCGTTAGCACTAAGGAACATAATTTCTGGAACATCTATTTTTATTGACACTAATTGTGATTTTTTTCTAGACCATCTTAGTTTTCTGCTGTGACTGTCATCACAGATCAATGTTTCAGGGGCAGTGAAATCAACTGTTGAGTCTGCAACTAAAACTGACGTGGAGAGTATCATCAAAGTGTGGCTGCGCCACGCTGGAGAGAAGCTCAAAAAGCTGCAGTCAAAAGCCAGAGATGTTCAACATGATGGTATTAAGTTTCTCACATCACCTGTTTTTATTAATAATGCTTATGGAATTGATTTTTTTTCTAGATCCCGCTGACTATTCAGACTAGAGCTGCCAAGATGCGAAGCCGGACTGCACGCCTGGTGCAGACTTTGCAAAAAGTCATATGTCACATTTGCTCTCCAATAAAGTATTTCTTGAACAAATAGTTACCTTTGTTTGCAATAACGAATGGCATGATCATGCTCATAGTTACAGGCTAAGACCACAGGGCAAGGAAAGATGCAGAGGAGAAAGCAGACGGGATGCTGGAGAGAAGAGGTTTTCTTCTCTCCTCTTCAGCATTTTATTTATTTATTTATTTCATTTATTGTCAGCTTTCTTCCCCTTTTTCCTTGCCCTGTGTTCTTAGCCTGTCACTGACTAATAATCTAGAATTAGTGTGTGAATTTGACTTTAAAATAGTACACAACAATGAATTACTTTCTGTAGGCAGCTCTTGCAGGCATGTTCAGGTTCAAAATCCAGTTGGAGAAAACCTAGAAACAATAAAAATGAAAGCATCCTAACAACTCAGTGAACAGCTGCACCTGCAGTGCATTGTCCTAAAAATGTACTAGAAACATCCTTGGCTGCCCTTCTGGGGACGTTCTGAGGATGTCCTGAGGCCGGACAATAGGACGTTTTTAGGATGCTTCCAGGATCATTTGAGGACATCCTCAGGACATCATAATGTCCTCAAAAGGCTGTCCCGAGGACATCCTGGGGATGTCCAAGTGTTGTCTGGGGACAGTTAAAGGTCGCCGATGCATCGTTATCGACCCCATCCACCAGGACGTTCGCGTCAAGCTTCATTGGCTGCTCTTTAGCGTCGCCGACGTTGATGTGAGAGAGGCCCTGGCGCCGTACGGCAAGGTCATCAAAGTGGCCAGAGAAAAGTGGCGTGTCGACGGCTGCCAGAGCGTCGGCACCATGACGCGCACGGCGGTACTTCGGCTGAAGGCGGGCATCACCTGCGACGACATCCCGCACCAGTTCCGGGTGGGCGGAGAGCTAGCTCTCGTCGTCGTGCCTGGAAGAGCTCCGCTTTGTCCCCGGTGCCAGCAGACGGGGCACATCCGCAAGGAGTGTCGCGTCCCACGATGTAACGTCTGCCGTCGTTTGCGTCCGAACGTATGCGGCGGCTGCTGCGCCTGTGGGGGGCCTGGAGAAATCCGAGCTCCTTATGGACCAAGACGACGCCGAGGAGGCTGCCGCTGCTTCTACAGACAAAAAAAGCCCTGTAGCGAACGCTCTCCCCGCGGCCGAGAACGTGGCGGAGACGAACACTAGTGATGCGTCGCCAAGTGGTGGCGAGACGGTGCACGCTGGGCAGCAGGAGATGGTGGCGACGGAAGCGCCTACACCGTCCGGTGTGGAGGTCATCAACTCCGATCAAGTCAACGGGCAGTCGGCAGTCGACGTCCTCATGAACGACGCAGAGAAAACGGCGAAAAGGACGCGGGAGGAAAATGTCGCAGACCCCAAGGATTCGGAGCAGGAGGAGCCGCCGTCAAAGGCGGGCCCTATCTGGATGCGACGGTCCACAGTCAATGCGAATGGAACTGTGGACGACAAGGAGACAGCCAAGCCACCCCCGTGATAGCATACGCCGGAGTTCGACGGGGGCCTTGGAGTCTGTGCAAGCAAAGTGCAGTAGCCAACATCGCGCTTTGTCGGAACAGATGGACGCACGACCCGAGGTAAGCACCATGGGGTCCCTTTCTCTGAATGGCGGTGACGTTAGAAGCTCCTTTACGTGTCGCCACGATCAACGTCCGTGGGCTTGCGGCGAGACGCTGGCAATATCAACTTAATCGACTATTAGCCGAGAACGAGATAGACATCGTGGCCGTGCAGGAAACAAAGATCGAAAGCCTAGAGCAGACGGACCGCATGGTGCAACCGTTTCGAACTCTTTTCAAGGTTTGTGTGTCACACGCTGTTGGAACTTCCGGCGGTTGCTGTTTGTTTTTCCGCCGGTCTCTAGGCGTCGTTGAGACGCCATGGCTTCGTGTGCGTCTGGCCGTTTTGTGTTCTGCGATTTTTCTTTTTCAGGTATAGACTGGCGCGTTATTTGTGTTTATGCTTCGACTAATGAGCGTGAATGTAGACAAACTTTTGAGGGACTGAGTGAGTTCCTTAAAGGTGAAAGAGTTGTTATTTTTCTCGCAGATTTCAATTGCGTCTGCGCACCACAGGACCGCGCTAATGCAACCCGGGTTCGCGACTCACGTGCTCTTTATTTCAATGACATTGTCGCTGAAAATGCGTTAGAGGACGTCGCAAACGTCACCGCCAAAAGTAGCGTTCATTTCACGCACTTTCAGGGCTTTAGTCAAGCTCGACTGGACAGGGCTTACGTTTCGCTTAGTCTTGTCCCACTGTGCGACAACTACTCCGTTCAACCTGTTTCTTTCAGCGATCATGCGTTGGTTATGTTCACCCTCGGTAAAAAAATTAAAAAAAGGCAAGATGGGAATTGTCGCTTTGGAAAATGAACATTAGCCTCGTTAAGGATGACGTTTTTAAATCTAACGTAGATGATTTATTTAGGAAATTTTTCGAAGACGAGAAGACAATGTGGGGTGCTATATGGGAACTTTTCAAAGAGGTAAAAATTAACGCAATTGAAAGGAGCACCAGCCTTAACTATCAAAAACAGAAGGAAAAAGAGCTACGCCGTCAATTGAATTTCTTTTTAATCGAAGAAAGCGCGAAACCGGGTGAGTTTGTACAAGAAATAAGGGATATCAAGAACCAACTTGAAGTAATCGACTGTCAAAAATACAGAGGGGCTATTGTACGTGCGCGGTCCCAGAGGCTATGGTTGGGCGAAAGACCTTCGAAGCGAGCACTGAGCGACGAGAAAAGGTATGCGCAGCGAAACGAAATAAAAGAAATAGGCTACGGAAATACGATAACTCGCGATCAGAAAACGATCGAGCGAGCGTTCGTTGAATATTATAACGATTTGATGGGTCACAGCCTACCAAGGGATAACGGTTTTGACGCCCAGTTTTTGTCGCTTATGCCCACGCTTGAAGAGGATGTTCGAGAAGGTTTAGAATCGCCGATCAGCGTCCGCGAGCTTGAAGATGCCATAGACGAATTAACTGCCGGAAAAACACCCGGGCCGGATGGGCTCAGTGCCGAATTTTATAAAACATTTAAGAGGGAGGCAGCGGACGCTTTGTACGAGGTAGTCACAGAAGCGTATTGCATAAATAAGTTAACGCCATCCTTTTTGAAAAGCCATGTTGTCCTCATTCCAAAGGTCGATGACCCTGTAAAGCTATTGTCTGTTTCCTCTTATAGGCCAATAAGTCTGACTAATGTCGACTACAAAATTTACACAAAAGTCCTGGCTAGACGTTTGCAAAATGTTATAAAACACCTTGTGGGACCGCATCACACCTGCGGTATTAAAGGCCGCACCATTTTAACTAACATACATACCGTAATTAGCATTCTAGAATATTGCGATGCCTCTGACAGACGAGTTGCTATGTTGCAGCTAGACCTGGAGAAAGCATTCGATCGTGTGTCGCATGAGGTTCGTTTTCTTAATTTGGAGCATGCTAATGTAGGGTCTGTGATATTAGACGGTTTAAAAATGGTGTACGCAAACTGTTCGATGTCCATCATTGTAAATAAGAACGTCAGTGAAAGTGTGCAGGTTCGATCTTCTGTAAGACAGGGATGTCCACTGTCTCCCTTGCTGTTTGCAATTTACTTGGAACCATTTTGTTTAAAACTGATTAACAATGATAGTATACATGGTTTTAGGTTACACTCTTGCGAAGTAAAAGTGCTTTCTTATGCAGACGACGTTGCTGTTTTTTGTGTAGACCAAAACAGCGTTCGTGAGGTAATCAGCACTGCTTCCTCCTTCTGTAAAAAAACGGGTAGTGCTATCAACTGAGGCAAAAGCGTAGGTCTCTGGCACGGCAATTGGGCTAGCGCACCCGGTAACTTTGTGAATGTTCAGTGGACAAATTTACCTGCGAAGTACCTCGGGGTGCCACTCCAGCACTACCGCGACAGCAAGCAACTATGGAGTGAAGAGACGGAGAAGGTTAAGGCCAAAGCGGAGAGCTGGAGTAGTAGGGACTTCTCCATGTTTGCACGCGCTACCGTTTGTAATTTATTTTTAACTGCGAAGATTTTGTACATTTTGCAAGTGCTGTGTATGCCGCGCCTCAACGTGCAAAGACTGCACAGAGTTTTCGCTGTTTTTATCTGGAATTCGAGCTGGGAGCGTTCTGCTCGTACTAATTTGTTCCGATATGTTGGTAATGGTGGTCTAGGATTGTCCCATTTGTTTCTACGACAAACTGTGTCTAGGTTCATGTTTTTACGCGATCAGAAAGATTCATTTTTGCGTACTGTTATCCAAGTGCGACTGCAGTATGCACTCCCTGAGTTTGTTGTGTCATCTATTAGTCAAATGCGTTCCAGTGTACAAGGTTATTTGCGTGAAGTTGTGCTCTCTTTCAGAATACTCAAGGTGCGCTTTTCCTTAGAGTATCTTAGTTCAGTTACCCGAAAACGATTGTATAAAGATTTAATAGATGTACTGTTGCCAATACCTCTCTATAGGTCATTATAGTGTGAACGTCCAGGGCTAGATAAAGGGTAATGAAAATGCCAATCAAATCTTCGGTGAAATCTTTTTTTCTTTAAATTGCACTGCGGTGTACTCCCTCTAAAGGCGTGGCTAGAACAGAAAGGTATATTTGTACCGTGGTCAGTGAATTGTATCCTCTGCAAAAAACCCGAGACGATAGAGCACGCATTTATTGAGTGTTGGGACGCCGTGTTTCATTGGGACATTCTTCAGCGCACACTGAAAAAAGATCTACCTTTAAAGGGACCATGAAATGACCTTTTTACATTTTCCAGATAACTTTGACATTAAACCGTCAACGTTCACTGAATGCCGAACAGGCATCCGTTTTCGTCTGGGTTTATTAACTTCTACACAAAAAATTAATGAAATATAGACTTTTTCTTTCTCTCCAACTGACCGCAAAACAAGCAGTGACGTACGCTGTTTCCGGAACCGGAAGTTCTCTCGGCAGTAGGAGAATGGGAGCGTTAGCGGCGACGAGTTGGGGTCACCGACGTAATTTCTGAATAGGCGCCTCTCATCGCCGCATCGCAGCTGAGCGAAATTCAATGAGATATGTTGCGCTACAGCGACAGCATGGGACTAGTCCCATACGCCGATATGCCTGTTGGGAAGTGCAGCGAGTCTTCCGGTGAAGACTCCAGAAGTCAACTCAACTGTCATTGTTGGTAAAAGGCGGCCCGTGTCAGTCGTTTGCAAAGCGACGTAGATGGGAACAAATTGCCACGGCGTTTTTCGCGGCCTCGGAGATGCAGGAGCGAGCCGACGTTAAAAAAGATACGTTTGAACTACGAGTGTCAGAGCCACGTAAATACCTGTTCACACTCGGAGCGGACGCGCGCGTTTGATGGAAGTGCTGTATTCGTGCTGTTGGTAAGCGCTTCGGGACCGATCTTTTACGATTGCAATTCGATACTGACGCGACACTCGGCAAAGAAAGGTTGGACCGGCATTGCACGTATACATGCCTTGCACCTACGTCACCTTATGACGTGGAACACCGGTATCTACCATGCTGGTGGTTGACTCGACGGCCCTTCGCAGCGAGAGCAATGGTAAACTGCGCCGCGCTCGGCTGTAGCAATCACCCCGTATCCCGATGCTCACCCGATCATTTCGTCGGCATGCCCCGTGAGACAGGGTAGCCGTCAAGTTAGAGAAACTACGAGCGGCAGGAAAAAGATGCGGCCGCGGATTATCGAGTTTGCGGGACGCATTTCATAGCGGCGAACGGCGGCACTTTTCTACCGTTGTTTACGTTCGCTCACGCCTTTGCATCGGCTTTTGCTCGTTCGTGGTGTATATAGCCTTTGACCTTCGTTTCATAACGCCGTTTTCACGCTTCGAGCGCACCTTCAGGCCTCCCGGCCGAATCCGGGCGAGTGTCGCGCCGCGAGCCCGGCCCGACGGCGATCGGCGGCCCCCATGTGCAAGCTCGCCGAGCCGCCGGGTCATCGGTTTGTGCCTTTCGCGACGCGATAACCTTTGCAACGAGCGAAAGTATGCAGGCGAGCCGGTTAGGATTTATCCCTGTCTCAGGGTTAAGATTATGACGGTAACATTGCGTTGTTTACCAGTATTTCGCAAAATCGTAACAATTTATCTAGAAGCGACTCCTAGAGCCGCTCGTCAAATTATGAAGCGCGCAATTAAGCTTTTTTCTTTTTTTGGCGACACGGCATATCCCTTTGCGTCAAAACTTCGCCGGCGGCATTTCGAAACTTTCTGCTCGTAGCGCAATCGCACCAATGCCAAACAATTCCGCACGTACTGGATAAACGTCATCATCGTAAGCTCAGCACGTTTTTCTAAGTTCACGGTACCTGTGTGGAAAATATGGTGCATGTTAACGCATGTCCGGGCCGTTAGCAGCATCCTGCGCCTTGGTAAGCGCATCCGCGCGATGTGAAGTCAACCACCAGTATGGTGCGGGGCCCCGTCCTTCCCTAGATGTTCCCTAGGGTGACGTCACTTGCAAGGCATGTATACCTCCCACGAACTGTTATAGCTCGACAGTGACGTGCAGTCTGTCAGAACAAAAATGGCATAGCAATAACAAAGTGTACATACCGTGTTACGAAGGTAATTCATACGGCGTTTATTTCAGCTCTATATCACACGGAGCAGGAAGATAGAATCGACGAGTCCCTTTTCGACGAGTGTTCGTCAACACTGCCTCGGAAAACAAGGGGAAGAGAGGGAAGAGATTGACCTCACCTCTTAATCTAAAATTAAGGTCAGCAATCAAACTGTAATACGGGAAGGGTCCACAAGGGTAGCGCGGGCATATTCCATTCAGCACGCCAGCCGGTCGTAGGCAGACGGTCTTGCGACGAAGCAATGCTGCGCCGAGTCGGAGTGCCTGCTAGGCCTATATTCTGATCAGCTCGCTTCGTCGGAGTCGGTGAATTCGTGGCCTTTGTCGCGTTTCTCGGGTGTCGGTGGATCCAGCGTTCTTGTTCTTCGTGGTCCGTTTTAAGTACTTTTTTTCTTGCTGCTTGAAGTCGGCACGCGCGAGAAGAACACGTAGAAAAATAACGCTCGTCGGTCGTCGCCATCCAAGTAACTGAAGTCGGCCCTGCCCTACTGCGCACGCGCAGTAGTTGCTTCGTTTACCACCCGATAGATGGCGGTTGGCTCTCAGCATTATCAAATTTGGCAATTTTCGCCACACATCTCTAATTATACTACAAAATGTGGATCTGAATATTATTTAACAAAACTTTTAGGAAACATTCGCCGGCTATTTATTGTTTACGATCGCGGTGCTGGTGAGGTAGGCTCTTACCCAATAGGCGACGTGGATTCGGCTGACGTGCTCCGTTTCCGCGGATGCATCGTAGTGAAAAGGCGAAGGAAAGAAGGCGCAAAAGAGTCCAGTTTTTCTTTAAAAGTTCTATAGCAATGAAAAAACGGTTAAAGTGCAGGCGAGCTGGTGGATATTTACCATGATGGAACTTAACCCGAGACTGGGGTAGAAATAGAAACTTAAGAGTAGAAGGGACAGAGACAAGTGAAGAAGAGAACGTCTCAAACGCAGCTAAAAGATTTATTTAGTCCCACATCCTTATATGCTCACAACCACAAGGTCACCCAAACACTCAACACGCCCCTTTCAAAGACACAACACACCAAAAAAAAAAAAAAAATGAACCGCAGACAACAATACAAAGGGACGCCCCCTCAAGCAATACTGCGAACAGGGGCAAACCATCCACTTGTCCGGAAAGAAAAACTTTTCATTTTTCCTTTCCTTCTCTTTTGTCTCTGTGTGTCACTGACACTACACCCACGAACCAACAAGACCCAAAACTTGAGTACAAAGACCAACGGTGTCCGCGAACACAACGAAAACTGGGAAGAAATCTCCAAACCAGAACGACAACCACAACAGACAGATACAGACGGACTCACTCTAAAAAGCGCAAAACCACTTCACCCTTAAAAAAAAAAAAAAAAAAAAAAAAAAAAAAAAAAAAAAACTTGTTTACAGTTTTAAAAATGCGTTAGCATTGTTTCCCAACTGCAATGAAGCCTGACTTATACAATTACCGATTGATTTAATCCGAATGGTTTCCCTTACCAGTCTCTTACTGTCATTCACTTCTTTATGTATTATTTCCGTCTCTGACCACAAAGCAGTGCAATTGTTACATTCATTTATGTGCTTAGCTATTTCAGAATTAGTAGCGTTAATCCTTACATTTCTCTTATGTTCTGTCAGTCTGTCATTAACACACCTCGAAGTTTGCCCTACATAAGCAAAGCCACACGCCATCGGAATTTCATACACTACACTGTTTCTGCACGAGATCGATTTTTCACGGTGAACTTTCCTGCGCTCTTGCATTTCAGTTTCAAACGGAGTTAATCTATCTAACCTGAAATCAGAACTAAAAACTGTTTCAACTCCAAACTGCTTAGCACACGCCTTCAGGTAATGTGAAATGCCATGAAAATACGGGATCACAGCCATCCGTCTTTTCGACGTGTCTTCTCTTTCCTCTTTCTCCTTGGTGTGTACATCTAAATTCCTTCTGATGAACTCTTCTTCATACCCTGCCCCTCTTAGTCTCTTCCATTGACCTTCCACCGAATTTGTGATAAAATGTATGCATGATCGGTCTAGAGCATTTCTTATCAAAGACTTTACCACTCCCGCTTTCACCGTTTTCGAATGGCAGCTACTTTTTGACAGAACAGGTTTCGGGTTTTCTTTGCCGTACTCGGATTATCGGAGGTGTATCTGAACTCGTTGGACTCTGTTTTGTTTGATCGAATTCAGGGTTTTGGAGAGAACATGTGTTTTGTAAGGCGTTATGTGGATGATATTTTTGTGCGCACCTTCCGGGACGACCTGTTGAACGGTCTCGAGCATTTGATAAGATCAGCAGCCCCTGAACTACGTTTCACCGTAGAGAAACCGGAGAATGGATTATTACAATTCCTGGATCTGCGGATTCACACTGATAAAGGTCTCTGCTGGGAGTACGGCAAAGAAAACCCGAAACCTGTTCTGTCAAAAAGTAGCTGCCATTCTAAAACGGTGAAAGCGGGAGTGGTAAAGTCTTTGATAAGAAATGCTCTAGACCGATCATGCATACATTTTATCACAAATTCGGTGGAAGGTCAGTGGAAGAGACTAAGAGGGGCAGGGTATGAAGAAGAGTTCATCAGAAGGAATTTAGATGTACATACCAAGGAGAAAGAGGAAAGAGAAGACACGTCGAAAAGACGGATGGCTGTGATCCCGTATTTTCATGGCATTTCACATTACCTGAAGGCGTGTGCTAAGCAGTTCGGAGTTGAAACAGTTTTTAGTTCTGATTTCAGGTTAGATAGATTAACTCCGTTTGAAACTGAAATGCAAGAGCGCAGGAAAGTTCACCGTGAAAAATCGATCTCGTGCAGAAACAGTGTAGTGTATGAAATTCCGATGGCGTGTGGCTTTGCTTATGTAGGGCAAACTTCGAGGTGTGTTAATGACAGACTGACAGAACATAAGAGAAATGTAAGGATTAACGCTACTAATTCTGAAATAGCTAAGCACATAAATGAATGTAACAATTGCACTGCTTCGTGGTCAGAGACGGAAATAATACATAAAGAAGTGAATGACAGTAAGAGACTGGTAAGGGAAACCATTCGGATTAAATCAATCGGTAATTGTATAAGTCAGGCTTCATTGCAGTTGGGAAACAATGCTAAAGCATTTTTAGGACTGTAAACAAGTTTTTTTTTTTTTTTTTCTTTTTAAGGATGAAGTGGTTTTGCGCTTTTTAGAGTGAGTCCGTCTGTATCTGTCTGTTGTGGTTGTCGTTCCGGTTTGGAGATTTCTTCCCAGTTTTCGTTGTGTTCGCGGACATCGTTGGTCTTTGTACTCAAGTTTTGGGTCTTGTTGGTTCGTGGGTGGAGTGTCAGTGACACACAGAGACAAAAGAGAAGGAAAGGAAAAATGAAAAGTTTTTCTTTCCGGACAAGTGGATGGTTTGCCCCTGTTCGTAGTATTGCTTGAGGGGGCGTCCCTTTGTATTGTTGTTTGTGGTTCTTTTTTTTTTTTTTTTGTGTTGTGTCTTTGAAAGGGGCGTGTTGAGTGTTTGGGTGACCTTGTGGTTGTGAGCATACAAGGATGTGGGACTAAATAAATCTTTTAGCTGCGTTTGAGACGTTCTCTTCCCAACAAACCACTGGATGTCCACTGGACATCCGATAGATATCCGCTCAAGATATTCGGACGTCCCCAGGAGATCCGTAGCCGTCCGACGGACGTCCCCAGGATATCCGTCAGAGTGCCAAAGGTAACAAATTTGCATGTCCGTCGGACATCCGAAATGGGATCCTTCTGCAGGCCAATTTTGGATATTCGGATGGCTTGCCTGAATTCATTCTACTTTAGCCCAGATATGTTGTAAACCAGTCAAAACACTAACCTGAGCCAATTTCTACAGGGTAGAATTTCTTCGGATATCCCGTGAACATCCGATAGAGATCCGATTCAGATATATCGAACATCCGTGGGACGTCCGTATACGTCCAACGAACATCCCCAGGACATCCGACAGAGCGCCAAAGCGAACAAAATTGCACATCCGTTGGACATCCGAAACGGGATCCCTCTGCAGGCCAATTTCGGATATCCCGGGAACATCCGATAGAGATCCAATTCAGATCTACCGAACATCCGTGTACGTCCGATGAACATCCCCAGGACATCCGACAGAGCGCCCAAGCGAACAAAATTGCACGTCCGTCGGACATCCGCAATGGGGATCCCATTGCGGATGTCCGACGTACGTGCAATTTTGTTCTGCAGACCAGTTTTGGATATTCAGATGCCGCATGCCTAAATCCGTTCTATTCTTGCCTGGATATGTTGTAACCAGTCAAAGAACGACCCTGAGCCAATTTATATTGGCAATATGGTTTTATTACTACACTCGTGTCCTATCCATACAGGCGCTTCTTCTGATTCATCTCGGAGGTTGGTGTTCAATCTTTACGCATTGGGAAACCATCTTGCTTTGTGTCATCTTGCAGCTGTCTTTTCATGGCTCTAACAAAGAACCAAAGAAGGTATCAGTGCGGGAAATTTCATAGTACATCCAGAAAGTACCTGTAATTGTGTGGCATACTGTAAGGTGACAATCCCCGGCGTCGGCAGGTCCTCTCTGCACCGTATGGCCCTAAGAAAACAAGTTGGAGACGGTATCGGTATGAGTGAAGGTAAATTTTGCAACACTTGGAAGTTACCTGTTGCTGAGTAGTGTAGTGTAAGGTGTTCGTCCCTGGCATGGCAAGGTCATTTCTGCACCAAGGTGAAGAAGAGATGAATGCACGCAACTTTCACACCAGAATCGGAACATACCTGTAGCTGAGTGGCATGGTCTAAGGTGCTACTCTGGTGTGCTGGGTAGCCCTTGCTACACCGCCGCATGGACCTAAAAAATCAAGTTGAAGAAATAATGAGCGCAGACAAATTTCACTACACTTTTAAAACTTTTTGGTAGCCGAATAGCATAGTGTGAGGTACTAACATTTTTCCATAACATGGCAAAGAACAAACGCTGCAGCCCCGCAAGACAGTCAGAGCGAGTTGCATCACAATGTAGCCGTCGTGCATTCCTCCCGTGGAGTGCTGTCATGTACTTTGCTCTGTCACTTTAATTGGCTCACGGGGGCCATATAGCTTTCACCCTTAGCCAAGTTATAGTGAAGCGGAGTGTACTATAAAGGCGCGTTCCCACCGGCGATGCGATCTAGTCGTGCGATAACTTTCATCGCAAAAGCGACCATTGCGGGCAAAAAGCAACGCGATTCGAGCAGTCGCGACTCGACCCGACTTTTTTGCGATGCGATCTAGTCGCGGAGCGGCTGAGCCAATCAACGGCGTTCGGAGGGAGAGTTTTCGAGAAACGACTTGCCAACGAAGGCGTTGGACTCGCTCATCGCGCACACCAATGTGACCATCTAATTTTTTTGCGATGCGATCTAGTCGCATCACGCGACTGCTTACATCGCCAGTGGAAATGTGCCTTAAGTGGCAACTTGGGAGAGTTGGTGATGCATTACAACCAAAAAAAGTGCAAAAATTGGATGAAGGACGAGTGAGAGGAATATAAGCGACAGGCGCCAACTTGCAACTAAATTTTTAATTAGGGAAAAACATGAAACCCTTGAACCACCAAAACATGAAACACCGCCAATCTTATCAATGTGATTACAATATTGCTTCATAACGGTGTCCTTATGAAGCAATATTGTAATCACATTAATAAGATTGGCAGTGTTTCGTGTTTTGGTGGTTCGAGGGTTTCATGTTTTTTCCTAAAAAAAAATTCAGTTGTAAGTCAGCGCCTGTCGTGAACATTCCTCTCACTCGTCCTTCGTCTCATTTTTGCACTTTTTTTGGTTGTAACAGAGTGTAGTCTTTGCCGTGGGGAGCTCATTCGTACATCTCGTGACCCTAACAAGACCTTTTGAAAAGATGAGTGCAGACAACTTTCATTAAGTAAATTTTACCATATTTGCCACACAGTTTGATCTTGAGGCGAATATTAAAGATGCCTATAAAACACTGGTTCCATACTTAAAAAATATGGCACAAAATACAAACCCTTGAACTGTAATTTTGTAGCTAATTACCAAAAAATGTTGCTTCACAGCTCTGGAAACAAATAGGCACATATAACAATGTTCAAACTTGCCTTGTACACGACTTGACTGGTAGTAAAAAAGGATAGCACATTCCATAGTAGAAATTACCAGGGGCATTTTTATGGTCCATTGGCTCCGTTAATGCCTGCTCACTGACCTTTCCTGAAAATACAAAAAAAAAATGGGTTCAATAAAAAGTCAAAAATAAATTTGTTATCAAAAGTGGAGTGCCACTCAAATACAAAAGCAGAGCATTAAATGTACTTGCACACCTTCTTTCCCACAAATCCACAGTAGGCCATTTCCTGCCATCTATGGAGTGCATCCAGTGTACGACGAGGCACCAAGAAAGTGATCCGTGCAAGGAAATTGAACATCTCCATGTTGAAATTATGTTCTTAAATTGCATCATACTGTAAGCCCCGTAATCATCTGGCTGCACTTTGCAGTGAGTGGACTAGAATGTGCTCTGCAACAGGGAAGGCGTGCATGCATTTTTCAGAGGTGGATATATATAGCGATGTGAATCACGAAACTGCCAAAGAAAAGTGCAGACATGATGGTGTGCCTTCATGTGTGTGGAGATAGTATATAATGAACATCAGAGTTTATGTATGGTATTAACAACATATATCTGATTAAATGAGAATCTTTAATTTTACTGTGCTAAACACTGCGCACTATGCAGCTGCTTAAAATCCACTGTAGGAATGCAAATACGGTATAGGCGCTCTTTCGCATTTTGCTTCTGCAGAATCGAGTCCAGCACCAAACTACACCCCATGAAAGCACACATTGACCCACCATGATCCACTTCATTCTAAACGCGAGGCTTTCAGCGCCCCCGCCAAGCACGCGCGAGCGTGCAGCGCAAGCAAAGGTTCAGGGGAACATGCTTGTGCTAGTAGCTTCGGCTTCGTTTGCACACGAAGTGAAACAAACATTAGTAGCTTCGATAAAAGCCATTCATGTGTAAACAAAACACGCAAAAAAAAATACGATTGAACTTTGGAGAGCAAATCCCTTGGTCTACTTTATGATTAAATAAGCCTGAGACTGAGGAACACATATAAGGGGAAAAACACACACGGCCCCAAACATAGCTGGAGTTCTAGCCGAACTCGTTTGCACCCGAGAGACCAAGCAGCCCTCTGACACCGTACCCGGGCTGGACGGCGCGGCGTCAGGTCCACACCGACGACGCAGCAGCTTCACCGCCCTCACGTTCTCAGGCGTCAAAAACATAATTGTTCACTGTCCCTGAGAACAGCCCAACGCCTAACTTCTAAAAGGTCACTCACCTTCCGATTCCCTTGTAGCCGTGCTCGATGAAATGGAGAACAGTGGCGAGACGGAGGCTGTCAATCACCGGTCCTAAATCGAGACTCGCACTTGCTTGCTCGCACAGGCTTGAGAGCGGCTCATTCGTGTCCGCTCGCTTTTGATCTTTATATTTTAAAAGTGACAATAACACTCGCGAAAAGAGAAAGCGAGCGCGGTAGCAGGAACAGCGGAGACAGCGGCGGCGGCGGTACCGGCGGGCCGAAAAAGGCGCCATTGGCTAGAATAATTCTGCAGTAAATACATTGAAGCTTTTTCCTGATATTTCCAGATATTACCTATTTATTTAGAGAAATTTCCTTTATAACTGAATATAAAATGTCGCTGAATTTATTTTGTTAGTAACTTTTTAATATTTAGGGTCTACCCGTTTACTTTTCATTTTTCTCATTTACTGCGGAGATGCACGCCTCAGAAGCTAGGGAAGTGCAGCTTCCAGTTTCCTCCTACCATCGCGACGACGCTAACGACGCGGCGCGTTGCGGAAGAAAGGCAAACTAAGTACCGTGTTGGCGCGGCACTCGCAACAGATGGCGCTGTACTCGCCACACATGGCGTATCCTCCCCTCCAAACACACACAACACACGCAAAAATCGCCCGCCAAAACGGTGCCCCCCCTCTCCGTCGTCGTCTTCTCTTTTTATTTTTTGTTTTTCCCGACCGAGCTGTTTTGGCGTACGCTTTGTGCGAAGGCACTAAAGCTTCCCCTCCCACTTAGGGGGTGCTTTGTGCAAAAAAGTAAGACACGGATTGCGCTTTTGTAGTGGAGCACTATCGCCACTGAAGCGGCGATACTAAAAATTGGAACCACCACAAAGTCGACGTTTTAAACGTGCTACGCAGCACCGCTTGAGATTTTTGTTGTAACGCTGTAAGACTGCAGCATATTCGTTTCTCTTATCAGAAGTAAAAAAAAAAACAAAAAAACACGTCACTTTATCCCGGAATACCGCGATTCCGCCGTGTAATCGCAAACCAAAAATCTAACTATTCCCCAATCTGCAGCCGCGTATGGCGACAACGAGAACCATGGCGTGATACACAAGATTTTAAGTAATTTAAAACGAAAAAATACTTCTAATAGTCCGTATTCAGTACCCTAGCTGAAATGCGGGAGAAGTGATTGTCAGAAAAAGCGAACCAGTTGTTTAGAGCGTGGGTATCAAGAATAAATGAGTCTTACTAAACAAAATAATTATAGCTAAAATCTTTAAAAAAAAAAAAAAAAAACACTACAAAGATTTTTTTTTTTTTTTTTAGAATAGTAAAAAAAACATTAAGTTACATCGCTAACCCCAACCGGGAGGGGAAAATATATTTGGAAAAGGATTGAAGAAACGATTGACCCATCGCAATACGTTTCTCTAATTAACAAACGAAGTAAGAGGGGGAAAACATCTTAAACAGTCGACTGAACAAATCATTAAAATCAATTTTGGAGCGATGTATGGCCCGGGGATAATAACAAACTTTTTGGTTTTTTTCAATTAGGAGTTGATGAGATCAGAAGTATTTGTAATGATAATGTGGCTAGGGTGACCAGACGTCCCGTTTTGGCCGGGACAGTCCCGTTTTTGAGATCCGCCTCTGCTGTCCCGTCTTTTTGTCCTGATAAAGAATTATGTCCCGTTTTCGAGACATAATTCTTTTTTTTTTTTTTTGTCTATATAATTGCGCAGACTTTTACAACCGAGCCTTATAAGAAAAAGTCCTGCTTAGGAAACTTCAGTCGTCGGCAAAATACACCCACACCAACGAAGGACGCGAAGCAGTGTGACTGTTCCCTAGACTAGGGCTTAGCGCAATATGGTAACGTTTTGAAATGAGAGCAGCTATTTCATTAAAATTTTCCCCCAATCTCAATTTTTAGCCCCCGCCCCCCACTGGGATGTCCCGTCGTCTACCTTGAGGAATATGGTCACCCTAAATGTGGCATATGAACAATTAAGTTTCTCAAAGGTTGATCAGTAAATCATTTGAATGTAGGCAGTGAGATGCATCCGTATTTTTTTTTTTTTTTTTCAATTAAAAAATGTGGCTAGGATTCCGCGTGTTTTCGGAGTTTATTTCTCGTGAATTTGGAGGGTGTTTTGGGGGGTTTTATTTTCGCTGATAATTGTGGGTTTGTCAGAGTTTATTTTTGTCTAATTCGGATTTAATTTTCCTGTGTATTTATAATAATAATAATAAAAAAAAAAATAAAGTCCAGGTACCGTGACCCACTGTCCTGAAGGAACCTCAAAGGGCAAACCTATTTTTGTGAGTGGTTCTATATATTTCAAAGGAAACTGAAGAGGCATGCCCTCAGGACCAGTGACAGTGCTTATATAAAGTTTATTTGTAAAACACCGTCTTTCTTTCTTTTTTTTTTTTTTGTCTTTTTTTCTGTCGTTATGATTTCGAAATTTTGTGTTTTTCAGAAAAATCCTCAATGACGGAAAATGTACTGGCGATTGCTCTTCGATTTTTTTCGAGAACCCTCACGAATGACCGTCAGGCAAATAAATCCTAAAGGAAATGGAAAGGAAGGCGGACTTTTGACGACTGTCATGTTCGATTCGCGATCAACCTCGAACCTTTAGCGACAGGTCGTCGATACTTTTTTGGGTAATCGACGTATAACATAACCAGTCAAAATATAAACGAATGTTTATTGTAGTAGTTATCGTCAAGAATTTTGTAAACATTCCCGAACATGCCTCTGCAGCCCCAATCTTCCATTATTTTTCTCTCGAGTAGAGTTTTTGGAGTACATCGGATTCAAATTTCAAATTGATGCCATATAAAGCACGTGTCATTGTCTTCCAAGCGAAGTATAATTTATATATTGAAAAAAAAAAAAACTATGAAAAATTACAGGTTTTCAAATTTGGTACAAGTTCAGCACGCTGTGAAGAAAAACACATCCCTCTCTCTCTCCCTCTCTCTCTCTCTCTCTCTCTCTCTATATATATATATATATATATATATATATATATATATATATATATATATTGACTGCTTAACATTCATTTGATGTCCTTCTTCGCGAGGAGGAAATGTAGTCTCGATTGCCAAGCTTCTAAATGGTTAGAACCTTGCGCGGATAATAGTTTGTTTGATCACCCGCATCCGATCCACACCCGCAGACTTTGTGTATACGCATCCGAACCGCATCCGCAAAATTTGGAACCGCACCCGACACGCAATCCATGCATTCATGTTACACCAAAAAACCGAGCGTAATTTAATTAAAAAAAAAAAAAAGCGTCAGGCCGTTTGCTTTTTTTTTACACAAAGAACTCTTCGAGTCAAGGCTGGGTTGCACACTTGGGACTGGCGCCATATAGCCTTGGAACACTGGCGTTTCCGTATATTTCCTATTTATGTCGCGCATCATTCTTACTTCCTTGGCTTGAAAAGCTTTTGATCATGTTGTATCTTATAAATGACCTTTTCTCGTGGAGTATACGTACATATGATCTCGCAAATATCGTGAAACCTTCTGTCTAATGAAATGCAGTTCCGGAGTCACCTCGTAATTAGCACCAGCGTGCCAGTGTTTTCTTTGGTCGGAAGAAATCACAAGAACTCGGTCGTAAGCAAACGCAAGTGTGTAAACGGGCCTTCGGAATACACGGTCAAAGTCATTTTATCGTAATCTGTTTTATCGAATTTATGTTACAAGCGATCATCCTTCCAACACGTGGCGTCGCTGGAAAGATGTTTGCGTGTTATGGAGATCGTGCTGGCAGATTGCGACACTCCGCCCAAAAGATGCACTCTAAAAAAAAAAATTTTAACTCTTTTTTTTTGCTTTGTAACTCCCATTTTACGCAGACGCGTGTTTTCTCACCATAAATATTAATAAAGGGCAAACTAATAATATTGTGTCATTTGATATAGGCCAAACAATAAAAAAGTGGGAATAGAAAAACAGTCTCTCACCGCAGCGGTGCACCACTGGGAAAATATCACAATATTCAATAATGGCGAAACGTTTATTGATTTCAGTTTGAAACACGAACCCGCGACTGTGTGCTCCAAACCGCACACTTAGCGATACCTTAAAAACTCTCAAATAAATGAAAAAAAAAAAAAAGCGCGCACACATTATTTTTTGTGAGGTTTTTACTTTGTTCTGGCTTGTACGTTTTATGTAGCTTTCTTTGCCCAAAAAACGTTATTTTTTCTAGGGAAAACATTTTTGGCGAGATAGTAGGGAATATAGCGATATTTTGTGAGAATCAGTTCTTTCTTGGCGCACAGAACAATATTCCCCCTATTGGCAACCTTTTTTCTTAGAGGGTAATTCGTTCCCACAAAACATTCAATGCTGTACAGCGAGTTCCAGAGGATAGAGAAACGTGTTTTTTGGCCCACATAAATAAACTACGTATGCATCGCAGAAAGCTCGAGCTCCGTGAAAATGTGAAGCTGTTGGGATAGAACGTGAAAGTTTGAGAATACGACGGTGCGCGGAATAAAATGTAATTAATACAAGCTATTTTTTTTTTTTTTTTTTTATGAGCCGACGTCCACCTAAGCCTAATATCGTCAAAACAAGATTTGATATTTTCAACGCTTGTGGGATTTATATCAGTAAAAAAAACCATTACCAACAAGAAAGGGAATAATGTTTTCTTTCTTGTTGACAAGCTTGTTTTACTGAAAACTCAGCTTAAAGTACCATGATCCGCTGATGGGGTGGCCGCTACATCTAGCCAGAAGCGTGTTTCTAGTGCAAATAATCAGTGCCGGCCCCAAAAAAGTACTTGTATTTGACCACTTTTTTTGTGTGGCACAGGCGAATGATCATCATACACCGCCGTCGAAAAATATTGTTTCATAGCATGTTTAGGGGTCCGAGGACGTTTTGTTGCGAGCGTTTCGGTACACGGACGTTCCGGTGCACAGACGCTTCAGTCCACTGACTTTTCTAGCGCGCGGAACTTTCTGGTGCACGAACTTTTAGGTGCACGCACTGAAGTTATCGGTGTATGGCCATTTAAAGATTATGAACATCGTTCGACTGTTTCTAAAATTACATTTCTTATTTTATTACTTAGATTTACATTTTATCTACCCCTTTTGTGGCCTTGAAAATGCAATCGTGCTAATTAAATATTTTTCTAAATTAAAATGATTTGATTGAACCTTAAAATTGCCGCCTCTCGGAATTCAGACGTAATAATTTAAACACGAAAAATTATCGTACAAGTTCTGGCTAGAGCGAGCACAGAAATGAGCTCCTTGAAAGAGGTAGGCCTGTTGCACATTTGTTTAAATTCGCGCTTTGCAGTGTATAAATTGCACCGTTTTAGTAATGATAACGAAATTAATAGAATCTTAGGCGACAAAACGAAAAATAGTAAAAATGTTTTAGGGCGTGCTCAATAAAGCGCGAAACACATGTACGACGAAACCTTCCGATCCGAGTCCGACAAATATAATTTGGAAGACAATGACACGTATTATCTGGTTTAAATTTTAATGTGAATCCTTAAAAACTCTACTCAAAGCAAATCAGTTGTTAATTGTCCGCAGAGTCAGGTTTGATCCAGAAAAGTCGATCCCGGCGCGCTCCAAAACGACCAATGGAATTCGCCATAAATCCGGTCCTTGAAGAGTGCCCAGGGCACTTTTCGACGACCGGCATTATTTGTTTTTACGTAAACAATACGTTTTCGGTATATCGACAACACTGCACCCGACTAAAGATGGCCGCTTTTTGTGGGAAGCATTCCCCGAGGGGAAGCTTGTTCCCGAAACGGGCCGCTGTCGCCTCCCCGCCTGCCCCCCCCCCCCCCCCCTCCCTCCCTCCCCACCCTCCTCTCTTCGCGATCTTGTCTTTCCAGTCTTTCCCGGTTGGCGCAGCAGCGCAGCTATTCTAGTACACCATAGCGCAGCTTTCGTTTCTCACCCGCGCATGTTGCTCGCTGCCCACTTGTCGCTGTACGGGCGGTCGCGGTCTCCGAGTGGTAGTAACGTCCCTGGATGTTTTTTCACAAACGGAAAAAAACATCGAGGGACTTTATGTAGTAGCGGTGTTCTGGCTATCGAGTTTGCCGCCTCTCCCCCCCCCCCCCCCCCCCCCCTCCCCCCTGACAGCTCACTTTTACTACACAAGACAGTGTATAACTTAGTAGCAGTTAATTCGAGCGCGTTGTTATAATGAATACTTAAAAACGAAAGAATAAAAACATAAAGGACGTACACGTGTGGTCGTCCTCATGTAATCGTTCTTTCCTTTTTAAGCTCAGTAGGTTTGAATAATATTCAGTGAACGCTGGAAAAGTCAGTGAGGGAATATCTTAGCGATGAGAGGCGAACTTCACTGACAAGTGCCACATTAGGGAGTTCTCGTAGATGGTTTCCGCTGGCCCGCAACGTTCTCCGCTCCGCAACCCGCTACGAGATCTGGGACTCTAGGCAAGGCTAGCGCCGCGGATGTGCAGGAGAGGCGTCTTCGTTCCGGAGAGCGTAAAGGAATGAGAAAACGGTCTATGAAAACTTCTCTTTCCCCAAACTCAGCTGTCTGTTAACCCATACATTTCTTCTCTTTTTTTTTTTTTTTTTTTTTTCGTTTTAGGGTAGGGTTGCAGATGGAAAATTGTCGTTTTCTATTTACTTTGTTAGTTTGTTTTTCGCGAGCGGTGACCAGGCCACGATCACCACGATCCCTCAAAGGGACCGAGAAGCCGCGCCAGGGCTTCGCTTTTAGTTTTATCTTCTGTGCTTTCTAGCAGCCCTGTTATCATTTCCCCTCGGCACGTGTAACATGATCCTTCTCCCTTCTGCTCACACTGCATTGGCTCACAGAGGGTTCTCATCCAAGTGGAGAGAACCCTAGGAGCGTCAATGGCCTGTGGTCTGACTGTCCCTCAAGTCTCAACAGGACCGCGCGGACGCTACGAGCCATCGGAGCCATTCCAAAGGAAAGACCGCGTGACCTTCCGGTCCGGCGTTACGATGGCAGCGACGTGTTTTGTCCTTTTGTCGCGTCATACTTTCTCAGCGTTGCATTGGCTCCGATGGTTCGTACAGTCCGCTTAAGCCCATCCTAGAGCCTGGTTCAGACAGTTGCGTTTGACTGCGTCTGACAGCGTTGCGGCTACGAGAAACCAGGACATCCCTGCTGCTTATATCGCGTGCCAAGATGATTCCTGGAATTGGATTCCACGCTTCATACGAAGCACAGATGTACCGGTGACTCGCTTTCGGTTCTCGACGCAACGCAGTCAAACGCACTCAAACGCAAGTGTCTAAACCGGCCTTAAGATCGCGGGGAAAGGACGGCCACAGATCAACACGTTCAAGAGAATGCATTTTTGGGAAGAGAGGAAAAGCTGAGTGAGACGTGAGACCGAAGTAAAACAAAACCAAGGAAACATCTTTGGATATGTTTTATTTTTTGAAGGATTCTTTGACACGCGCCGTCAAGAAGGGCCCCGGGTCGCAGAAAACGAATCCTTCTCTCTCCGAGAGAGGGGCTGAAAAAATTAGAAGTGGCTGATTTCAACTGCTCCAATAACCAACGGGAAGACGGTGGCAAAACGGTAGGCTCGTAAATATCAACTGAATGGCGCACAATGACGTTCATTTTATATAAAATTGGAAGCAGAATACTGGAACTCCTAAATACCTCTAATAAGGCGTTGCTGTCAAAAATGCTGGGAGGTTTAATTATGAAACACGGTATTCAAGAATATTTCCCCTGAAATGTGGGTGAACCGAAAACGCCCGTACAAAGAAAAGTCTTTGTACGGGCGTCTAACACACCGAAAGGCTTGAACCAATCCGAACGAGACCTATCTGGGAGAATAGTCCAACGATGCGTAGTCCTGTGTGCCTCACTTCGACACGCTGATTGGTTCACTTGAGCCGTAACCTTCGCGGCTGGTTCAGAGCAGGGTGTCGAATCGGAACCGAACCGTCATTTTAGTCGAACCGAAACTGAACAGAACCGAAATCGTCGCCGCCATCTTGGATCTGAACCGGAACAAAATATAACGGTAACCAAATCAAAACGGTTCACTTTTTTTTTTTCCTTTCCTTTTTTGTTAGTATCACGAAATGAATATTCGAGAATAAAAACTGGCAGCTGTAATTCTATATATTGACCAAATCGTCATATACAAAATTGCAATGTGTTTGGAATCGGGGGTTCTCGTGGAGCTTTTGTATTGGCGCGAGTCACGTTCCCAGAGTCTACCAGATCCCATTCAGTCCACTTACCGAAAGTGAATCCCGCAGAATCCAGTTCCGATTGGCTGGTTTAGCCCGTGGAGGAGGCTATCAGTCGACCATTTTGAGGATCGGCCCAAAAACAACAGAAAATGTATGTAAAACGTTTCCGCGTTTCCACGGGCACGGCGGGTACGCGCAGGTGGAGGTTCTGGGCATCAAAATATGCGGTTTTTTTTTTTTTTTTTTTTTTTTTTGAGTAACGGATCTGGCTTGGCTGAGAAGATCGTCGGCTCGTTTTCTCGCTCCGGTTGCGCTGTTGCTGAGTTTGGTAAGCCACTCAACTCCGATGTGTTTCGAGGCAAGAGAGAAAGACGAGATTACGGGGAGCAAGTCACGCACCGCTCGGAACGAAGGAAAGAACTTCAATAAAAAGGGGAGAGGAAGAAGAAGCGACAAAGTTAGAGCAGTGCTCCGTATGAGCTCCGTCTCAATTCATCCCGGCTGACTAATAATCCTCGCTATCCACTCCTTCCAACGTTACCAAAAGTTGAGCAAGTGTTTCAGCGCAGTGTGAATTTTCTATTTCATCTGTGTGGGGATTTTTTCGCTTTACGAGACGTGTGTTAGACCACGCCGGTGGAGCTAGGCCTAACACTGGGCGAGGCCGCTCGAAAGGCGAAGACCCAAGCTCCACGACATGGAAGTGACTGTCGAGGGCACTGAAATTACTCCGGAGACGCTCCGAGAACCTGGTTGGCTTCCGGCGCACCGGAAGCACAGGCACAAGAGCCCCGACGCCGAAACTACACCCGCCACGCGGCAACAGTCAACGCCGAGCAGCAAGTTCAGACCCCGAAAGTTACCACCGCTACCTCAACTACCTGCGGAAGACTACAAAGTTGTCATTCGTCTCCAAGGAGGATTCAACGCCAAATCATGGAGCGCTGCACAGATTTCCGACAGCATCCAACATTGCGCCCAGCTTCGAAATGGGGCGGACAAAGATATCATCCGCACCATGCCTGAACAAAATATCGTTATTGCCAGTACGCCTGAGGAAGAGAACGCGGTCGCCTACTGCAGCCTTAAGAAAGTTAAGATCGGTGCCAGAACGTACTCCTCGACTACTTACGTTACGGCGCCGGACAACTCGGCAAAAGGGGTCATCCACAACATCCCCTCGTACGATAGCCCGGCGGACATTGAACGAAGCCTAGAACGAAATACGCCCAGGGTACTACAAGCGCGACGTCTCGGAGAGACGGCATCGGTGCTCATCGCCTTCGAAGGAAAATCGGTGCCCTACTACGTAAACTACCGTAACACAACATACAGGTGCTTGCTGTATAGAAGAAAGATTGAAGTCTGTGAAAACTGCTACAAGGTTGGACACAGGAAGGATATCTGCCCCACACCAGACGACAAACGCTGCTCAAAATGCGGAACCCTCGCCCCAGAGGGAAGCCACGAATGTACGCTGCGCTGCGCAATATGCGGTGGGGAGCATATGTCTGGTTCGAAAGCGTGCCAACACCGCTTCCACGCCCCACAGAGGGCCGCACGCAGGCAACAAACTGCAAACGAAGAAGCTACAGCACCCACTTCAAGACCTAGCATCGGAAGGCAAAGCCGCTCCAAGGACCGGCGCTCTGCCGCTGAATCAGCATACGCAAGTCAAGGGACCTCTCGCAGTCGCAGTGCGCGAAGACGTAGTCAGAGTGCGCGTGGCTGCAGTCGCAGTGCCGGCGGTGGGCGAGGACTGATCGGGCAGAAAACTGATCGAGGTGACAGTAACTCCGCCGGCGGCGAGGAAAACCAGAGACCCTCCAGAGGCTCAACAACCACTAAGGTGACCTGGGCATCGGTAACTGATCCCTCTACTGACCAACGAGCTAATAAAGATAATGAAAATCAAATGCTACGCGCAGAAATCATGCAGCTCCGACAAATGTTACAGCGACAGAATGCTCTAATCGAGCAACTTCAACGCGAACGTCAACCATTGGCATCCCCAAATCCTGTACAAGTTAACGCACCGGCAGATACAGAACAGATGGACGTTCCGAGGTCAGCCCCTAAACGCAAAGCGGTAGAGACAGCCGAAGGGCCACATGAAAACCCGAACACTACTGCTCCACACACAGAACTTGCACCCGCTGTGAAACCACAGGACATAGCGAGACTGGAAACTATGATACAAAACATAATGACAGCCATCCAGACTCAGCATCGAGAAAATACTGTCCGGCATCAAGAAACGACAGCGCAGTTGCAAACGCTTACCGGTAACACTCTCGACCTAGAAAAGAACATGAAGAAACTTGAAACGCGTCTCACGCCACTAGAAGGCACTGTGCAGCAGATGCAGCAGCAATGCCGTCCGTTTCGTTTCGAGTCGCCCTCCCGAAGTACAACACCACAAGGCATGGACCCCATGAGGCTATCGGAACCTATGTACTCCACTAGAAATATATCCCACCAAGATGACCAACGATAAATATACGGTCTGGCAGTGGAATTGCCGAAGCTACCAACGGAAAAGAGGAAACCTGCAACAACACTTAATCTCCCAACAAACTCCACCCGCCATCATCTGCCTACAGGAAACTGGGGGGACACCTAAACTCGCCAGTTACAAAACGTACCAGGGCGCAATGCCAGATAGTTGTACGGCCACCCTCGTACACCGGAACTCTATTGCTCTTCGACATGACATCGCACAATCAGAAATCGATCACGTCTTACTAGAAATTGTCCCACGCAGACCAGCGGAGCCGAGCCTATTTGTGCTTAATATATACAGTAGCCCCAAGTTCAAACAGCATCGGTTTCACTCACTCTTCCATGATACGCTACTCCGGGCTAAGCAGAACCCCTTGCTAATTGTGGGAGATTTTAACGCCGCCCATGCTGCCTGGGGGTATCGCACTGAAACACCCAAAAGAAGGCATCTATGGATGGCGATACAACAGGAAGGGCTTACCCTCCTAACGGATCCACAACACCCCACGAGAATAGGTAACAGTATTAGTGCTGACACATGTCCAGACCTCACTCTTGTTAAAAACATGGCAAATTGCGAGTGGTTTAACACTCAGGCGTGTCTCGGCAGCGACCATTATATATTAAGCACGACAATCCCAACCTCGGGATACAAACATAAGAAAAGAGGCGTGCGGATCACGGAATGGGATCGCTTGCGTAAAATCCGACAGGAAATAGCGCCCACCACCATCGACAATATCGAGGAATGGACGCAGCAACTGCAGGACGACGTTGAAACGTATACACAGGATATCCCAGAGGAAGCGGGTATTACGGAAATTGACAATCGACTGCTACATATGTGGCAGGCAAGACAGAGCCTCCACAACCGATGGCTACTACAAAAGCATAACCGAACGCTCAAACTTAGAATAGCGAGACTAGATCAAGATATCGCGGAGTACGCGACAAACCTCACCCATCAACAATGGCATCAAATATGCGACAACATGCAGGGTAGCTTGGGAATGGCCAAGACCTGGCACCTTCTCAAACACCTGCTTGACCAAGAAAATACGAAGGCAGAACATCGCCGCAACTTGAGCCGTCTCATACATCACCATCGCGGTGACATGGACGCATTCCTACAAGAACTGCAAACCCGGTACATAGGGAACCAGATACCCACCACCGTCCCCGATTACTGTGGATCACCTAATGAAGAACTCGACTCCCCGATACTAGAATACGAGGTAAGAGCCGCCCTTCAGAAGCTCAAAACCACCTCGGCACCGGGAGCCGATGGAGTGCGAAACAAGACTCTACGGAACCTCGACGACAACTCGATAGAGGCGTTAACCCAATACTTTAACCAGTGTTGGGAGGAAGGCACTCTTCCTGAGCAATGGAAGCATGGCACAGTGGTGTTCATACCCAAGCCAGGGAAACCTCTGCAACTTGAAAATCTAAGGCCCATATCCCTCACATCGTGCATCGGAAAGTTATTTGAACATATCATACTCGCTCGCCTGCACGCCTATGTCGATGATCAAGACCTCCTCCCACACACCATGATAGGATTCAGGCCGGGGTTATCCACTCAAGACGTCCTCCTCCAAATACATCATCAGGCAATTTGCACGCTCAACCAACAGAACTACCGAGCAGTAGTGGGCCTAGACATTAAAAAAGCCTTCGACAACGTGTCCCATATGGCTATCATGGAAAATCTTGAATATCTCCAAGTCGGACCGAAGACCTATAATTACGTGAAGGCGTTTCTGACAGGTCGTACAGCCACACTAAGGGTCGGAGACACCACCTCTCAGACGATATTCATGGGTGGCCGAGGCACCCCACAGGGGGCAGTCCTCTCCCCCTTCCTGTTTAACGTTGCACTCTTAGAAAAAAGGGTCAGTATAGTCCTCCCTAAAGGGAGGAACGCTCTTGACACATATGTTCCTTCAGAAAGGGAGAAACTTTCGTCCCTTAAGCAGGGGAGGAAAAGTTCCTCCGTCGACTGCATCTCATTATGGCGGCCACGAATCGAGCAAATCGAGCTCGGTAAGGCTTAACGAGAACACTAAGTCTATTGCACGAAGCGAGAGGAGCAGGAAATAAAAACGTAACACGAGCTTTCCGCGAACTGTATTTATTTCCGAAGTTTCTTTACCCCTGCAGGTAAAGAAACATACGTTTCGAAAGCATGCAGTCACTCAGTCTTCTCATCGTCAGCACTGCGATGTTCAACGGAGACAACCGGCACTCAGTTCGCGCACTTTATGTCCTACCTTTGCTATTCCTCGAGCCACAATTCCTTCGTCAACCGTTGCGTCAACCGCACATCACGGAGGAGTGAAAATCATTCGCCCGCAAAACCAAAAGCCGCTCTCAAAAAAAAGCAAATCCGAAGCAACCTCTTGGCTTATCTCAGCACGGTAACACGAAATTATGGCGTAGCCGCGTAGCGTAAAAGGATGTTAAATCGCTTGCCACCAGATGGCAGGGTAATCGCACGTAGCTAGGCTAGGTGGCGCTAGGTACCGCCCAATTCATGTTTTACAAAAAAATATTTTTATTTCCTTACGCCACAATTGCTTTTCCTTTTCTTCAGGATCTCTAACACATGTAGACACGTTGCGCACACTACAAACATCATGTCAAAATATATTGAACACATACACAGGCATCGCACATACAAACATCAATACAACAACACACTACCCCGATCACTACTACCGAGCCCTGCGTTTCCGTCTTTTATAGTGGTCGTTTTGAACGTACGGAATTTTTCGGTGACTCCCTAAGCAAAAAAAAATATTCCGAACATGTTCATTTTTTTCCAGCAATGTCATACATCTGAGGCTATTTTTAATGGCTCAGGGGATGAATCTCTTATTAAAAAGAAGACGCTCGATCATGACATAATTATTTGAAAGCCAATAAATCGAGCCGCTCCAATGTGGTCCCAAGCCATGAGTTTGTTTTCCCGCATGGCCCTTCGTAGCCAGTATTTATATTGTAGTGTTCGTTTTTCTATTTGTGCTGTTCGCGCAAAGCTGCAATTGCCGTCTTGAATTAATCTCTGTAGAGCGGATATCCACTCAGCTGGAAGTGATGCTTCACGGGCACAGAAATCGCTTTTCGATCAATTTGAATGCAGTCAAAGCCGCGACTTGCGACAACCGTTAAGTGTACGGAGCTGCGCGACTGCGCCGTTGCGAGCTCGAAAACTTCTAGCGCTTATCCCAGCGCGCCACTTGGAGGACAGTTTCTCCAGGAACCGTAATATATTTAAACAGTAAAATAAAGGATAGCGTTTTTTGTTTTTTTTTTCGATTTTGCCTGTCTTTTTTCTTATGCTAAACTTCCATTATATACGTACTTTCCGTCATACTTTCGTAGTGTTGTCTTTTCCCCAGAGCGCAATCGCTCTCGGGGACCGACAGTCACATTGGCCACTCTACGATAGGAGCTTACCGTTCAGACCAGCGTTCCAACATGACTATCCACACGTCGATCGACTGCACCTAATCCCTCAAGTGATTTTAAACTCTTTAATGTAAAGCGGAATGTCATCCTGCGACACCCCGGCCCCTCCGATAACGGCCCGACCAGCGGCATCAATGCCCGACAGTTTACGTCATCTCATCTTGTTACACCACTGATACGCGAACACACGGTCACATCGGCGATAATTCCAGTCTTCTGTTCACAACCCACAACACTGACATCACGATGTCGCTGACACGAAGAAATACAGAACCACGTTGACGATGTTGCTGACACGCAGAAGAATCACGTTGAACGCCGGTTGGCACTCGGCACGGGACAACGAAACCGAACTCAGCACGGAAGGCACCCAGGCAGCCGGCAGGAAAACCTGCCTTCCTTGGACGCAGTTCCCGCGATTTCCATAACGTCGAAAACGTCGAAACAGTTCCTCGTGGTTTCGCTGCTGTAGTTCCGCGTGTGTCCCGCAAATTGGAGACGGCCGTCTGACCCAGTGTATGTAGCGCTGCTGGCACTGCTCCGGAACTTCGCTGTTTCTAGCGGCTTCGTTAGCTCGTTTGATAAAATTAGTGGTAAAAACGTCAATGCAACCGAAATGTTCTGCACGTTTGGACTAGAAGACGGAATTACAGGCGGCCTTCGCTGCCGCTGAAGCTCAATCAACTCAACATTAATTTATTAAACAACGTGCGCGATGTGCTCGAAAAACGAAACCGAAAGAAGATGGGTCGGGAGGGCGAAAGCTTTCTCCGGTCTGCCCGGAGGAGGAAAACGTCTCGGTGAATAATAAGGACTTTAATTTTCCTTTCATCGGTCTGGGTTTGTTTATGTGTGTTTTGGTAAACAAAAATTAAAAAAAAAACTTTACAAAAAAGAAAAAAAAAACACTTTCCTGGGGATCGAACCGATGACCACTTGGTCAGTAGCGCGATGTTCTACCCCTGCGCCAAATGAACAAGGAGGAACTCGCCCTCCTCCTTTCATCTGAGCTGCTGTTCCTCCCTTCTCTGGGCAACTTGTCCGCAACAAGGAGGAACAGTCGCTTTTGCTACCTTTCTCCTCCCTTTTTTCTTAGAGTGTGCTCTCTGTCGATTGCCAGAGCAGTTAAATCAAATACCCGGGCTCAAACACAGTCTCTACGCCGATGACGTCACACTTTGGGCGGAGGCAGGCACGGCTGGAAGTCTCGAAGGTATATTGCAAGAAGGCATTGACGCTGTACAAAAGTACGCAGGCATCCGAGACATGGCCTGCTCCACAGAGAAGTCGGAGTACATGGTGCTCAGACCAGTACGGAGAGGCAAAGCGACGCGTGAACAACCTTGCAGACTGAAGCTGACTCTACAAGGCACAGAAATAAATGAGGTCGACACCATTCGCATTTTGGGTATGTTGTTCCAGGACAACGGTCATAACAGCGAAATGATCCGCAAACTGGATAGTGTCACACATCAAACATCCCGCCTCATCAAGCGAATGTCAAACAAGCATCACGGAATGAAGGAAAATGATTTAATTCGGCTCGTACAAACTTTTGTGCTTAGTCGCATCAACTACGTCGCCCCATACATGAAACCCTACGCAGTGGAACGCAACAAATTAAACACGATCATCCGAGGAGCGTACAAGACGGCCTTAGGGCTCCCTATTGGCACATCCACTGACAAACTACGAGCGCTCGGAGTTCATAACACCGTGGAAGAACTCATTGAAGGACACCTTCACTCTCAATATACTCGCCTCACCACCACGGCGACGGGCCGACATATTCTTGCCGCGCTAGGCATTCAACACGAGGGAACGACGCAGCCCAAAATGAACCTCCCAAGGGGAGTCCGGAAGCACCTTCTGGTCTCCCCATTGCCGAAAAACATGCACCCGGAATACCACGATGCACGTCGCCGAGACCGCTGCAAGCATCTTCACGAACGATACCATCAGGATCTCGGTGCAGTTTATACGGACGCGGCCGACCATGCCACGAATCCAGCAATGACGATGGTCGTCACGAACTCCCAGGGGGTACTTCTCAGCGGTGGATCCATCGCCACCACCAGTACTGAAGATGCGGAAGAGACAGCCATAGCCCTAGCCCTCACGCTACCTAACGCTACCACCATCATTTCGGACTCCAAGCGCGCTGTTCAAAATTACGCCCGGGGCCGCATATCGAGGTTCGCGGCCAGGATCCTCCGAGACATCGTCCCTACTGACACGGTCAGCATTGTCTGGGCACCCGCCCACTCCTCTCTCCCAGGCAACGACTTTGCCCACAACACCGCCCGAGAACTTGCCTACCGGGCACCGGGAGATAGGGAAAGTGGTTTGACCCTCCACAAGGATGTACTGACCACGTATCAGGAAATCACGCAGGCATACCGTCTCGCTCGCAAACGATACCCCGCCGGCCACAAATCCTTAAAGGAGCGATGCAACAATTTTTGTACTGTGCACAAATACCGCTTAAAACGGATCCCTAACGTTAATTACCTATGAAACACGCGTTCGTTTTTCACCCCACGCAATAGAAGACCCAGAAAAAATTTAAGAGAAACGAGCAGCGTTCACCCCCTCAACTCGCAGCCAGAACAAGCGGCCACGTGATCTGGAGCCGATTATATGCCGCCAGTGTTGATCATAGCCACGCGCTGGGGTTGGCAAAGCGCAGGACACGCGCTGAGTTCCAGACATTGTTATGGCTCTGCTGTTGTCGTCGTTGCAGCGATTGGACACGGGTCACAACCCGAATGCTTCTCGAGCTAGCAATTGTCACGAGCCCAAGTCGAGTGCCCACGCAATGCTCGGGTCCAATCTATGAACCGCATTGAAATACCGTCACTTGGGTGTACTGCGATCCCCGAGTTACGTCATCAAATTTTGCAAAGGAGAGATTGAATGAAAATGATCGCTTTTGTCCTTGAAATTACACCGCAACAAAGGAGTTTCTTGGCAAATGGCGTTGCGTGTGAGTATCCTTGAGTCCCAGGTGTGCCAGTAAGCTCGTATTTAGAGAAAAACATTCCGATTGAATATCGTTGCACAGCTCCTTTAAGCAAGGCCCAGGAACATACCTGGCGCCGATTGCAGACAAACACATATCCTCATCCCACAATATATTCGCACATTTATCCCGATAGGTACACGGGCATATGCAAATTCTGTCCTCAGCCAGCCAACCTCACCCACATGATGTGGGGGTGCCCCAACCTCCCGAAGAGATATGGAAACGTCGAAACTATGGAGCAGTGGGACGCACTAATGTGTAGCTCAGATCCGGTCGTTCAAGCGGCGGCCTGTGAATGGGCTGCGGAGGCCGCCGGGGCCCAAGGGCTCCCGGTCGCCTGATCCCATCATTTTTCCCTTCTGAATGTACGAATAAAGTTTTCAACAACAACAATAAAAACAAAACAGTGTCGCCACAGTCCAGGAAAGTGGTTGGAAGAGCTCGCACGAGAACGAATGCTACAATGACTGCACGCGCTTCGCTTCGACCGCACAGGGCCGCGCCATATTTGATATGGGTTAATTGGAGCGCGACCGGCGCGACTGCTCCGCCGCGGCTCGGTTTTGAAACAAAGCTTCGGTACTCTGGGAACATTCACTTACTCTAGGCACAATGATTAATCATGTGTCACGTGGTCACTTGACGTGCATGGTGTCAAGTAGGTTGCCTGGAACGTGTCTTCGAGTGGCTTGCGCGACCAAAAATGTGCTCCCTCAATTTCCTGCTTATGATGTCATAGAATTGTCACGCTGTCGCCGGTCGCGATTTTTTTTCATTTGTATTACCTTAAGGGCCTCTTGAGGGAGGCATCACATAAGGACAAGACAACAAAACACTACAAAAAATTTAAGAAAGGCTTTGGAAACATCATTATATAAACATTATTCAAACATTTTAGAAATCAGCCGCGAAAAACATTTATGGTCACTGGCAGTTGCGAAGCTTGTGGGCAAGCTATTCCAATCTGATATGCACAATGGAAGAGGTGAGTATTTGAATGTGTTTGTTTTCGAAAAAAATGGGTTCAACTTTACAGGGGTGGTCAAGACGAGAGGAAATATGATGGGCAGGGGAGATAAAGGTTTGAAGAGACCACGGGTTCTAGTACAATCTCTGCATGAAAGAGAGCCGATCTATTTTTCTAGGAGTGTCAAGAGTTTGTAGGGATACGGGTCGATACAGGCCTCCTCGGCATCTTCTGTAAAGGTACTGGCTTTATTATTGGTAATCTGTGTAGGAAAGGCCCCAATAGCAAGAAGCTTGAGAATGCTGAAAATAACCCGAGACTGTGGTAAAAGATGGGAAACTTCGTGGAACTTTGAGACGTCTTTCTTCCTGGGTCCTTTTTTCTTCCACGACGTTTCCCATCTTTTACCACAGTCTCGGGTAATTTTAATGTGTTTTATGTATTGGTTTATGTTACAAACCTTGTGACACGTGATGGATAGGACAACTTTAATTTCTCCTGTCAGATGTGCTAAACAATCGCTGCTATACGATTTCGCGGTGGGCTCACATTTGAAGATATTCCAAATTGTTCTGAGCAATCCTACATAAACAACTACTCAAGCTTTATGAAACAGCGGTGAGTGTGCAGGCGAGCTGGTGGATGTTGATCATGTTGAAAATCACCTGAGGGTGACCGACTCTGCAACATAAATGCAGGGTCGATCCCCTTGAAGATACACATCATAAGTATCTGAAAAATGCTGTGCAAATCTTTTCAGGCGTTTTTCTTTTCTCAGTAGGCCCAAAGTGATTTGGGAGAGCCTTTCAAACACATGAAAATTTGGTAATGCCTCTTTTATGTCATGAAAAGCATTTTTTTTTGTGTGTGTTTGTTTTGTGCTGAACAAAGACAAAGCACACAAGGATGCGCGACGGAACTATGACGATTACGCACGCAGACCGCCGGAAAGTGACCAGTTAAGTAGCTGCAATGTCGAGTAGAGCGTTAATACTGTTTTGCTCTAAGAACTATTATAAGTTTTCTCTTCAGCCAATATTTACTCGAACTAACTTTTTTGAAGTTTTCATTTTTTCCACGCACTACATCTAATATACCTTTATCTCAATTACCCTAGCATCATACAGAATGCTGGGAACGTAGGTACACGCGCTCGCATTCCCTATACAAAGTAATCGAAGTAAATGACCAAAATTAAGCGTTTTTGGAACGCCTGTGCGAAGTGCCGTTTGTTTAAGATTTTTGCTTTTGGACAGTTGTAGCTGCAGACGCCAGCACGCGCAGTTCCTGTACCTACGTTACCGGCATTCTCTTTGATGATTGGGTAATTCGGCAAAAGGCCTATTGAAACACACTGCCCTCTGATATTTTTTATCTCCCCTGGCTTAAATAAAGCACTCAATGATCACCCCAGTTAATGCATGTCATTACGTTTTCTGTCAGATTTTTATACTAGGGCGTTGAGTGTTTATTCAGACACTCATTGCTATTCTTAACATAACTATACTGTTAGTTATGTAAAACAGCAATTAAAATTTTGAAATGTGTCTTTTTTGTTTTTCCATTATTTGCATCTTTTAGATCTGTAGTCCACACATGCAAGGGCCTAATCAAGGCCTTCAGAATGTAATAAATAAATAAATATATAAAATAAAATATCAACTAGCAAGGCTGATGCTTATTTCCAAATTAAATTGTCCGGCATCTTGTCAAGAACAAACCGCCGCAGCCATGCTATGCCAGTGTGCCCTGTAAAACAAAAATGTTCACTTGGATACGCGCTATTTTAGGCCAGATTCGATCTGAGAACAGAGGTGCGTTTAAATTAGGTAGTGAACTATTTTGATCACTCCCCTCTGCATTATTCTTCGCCTGCGTCACGGTGCTGAGTGTGAGAAGTTTGGTCAGGAAAACAAGCATGTTGATCTATAGAAGGTGTGTCACTGGCCCAGAGTGACTACAAATGCATGCGTAAATATTTCAACTGCTTTTAGCTCAGTTGCGTTGTCATCATATACTGGGTGCGGTCGTAAGGACTAACACATTTGGCACGCCTTGCAAAATTCGAATTAAAAGCGTACATCTTGAAATTGGATACGGGAATGTAATTTTGCAAAAGTTCTATTACTTTTTTTTTTTTCAGAGCTAAAGTCAAAGATAGTAAAGTATTAAAATAGAACAAACACGGCGGTCATACTTTTCCTATGCCCTACTGCCGGATGTTGGTCGTCTGCACAATGGTTTGTGAGCTTGCTCCCAGGTGGTCACAGTTCATATATTTCGTTAAAAGTACTAATTATCGCGAATATCTTGCTCATCGCCAGCATCTGTTGTAGTTTTAAGAGTTTTTGCGTGCAGCAAGCCACCCGGGAGCGAGCTCATAAGCCAGTGTGCAGACGAGAAGGACGATTTTTGTTTTACTTTTTTAATACTTCACTACCTCAATATTGAGCGCTACAAGAATGACGTAAAAAATTTTGCGAAGCTACGTTCGCGTGCCCAATTTCAGGCATGTACTTTTGAAATTCGAATTTCGAAAGGCGTGTTAAATATGTTTGTCCTTACGGCTGCACCCTGTTTATTGAAAAACGTATTTGGTAAACTATATTTGATGATATACATGACGACGAGATACCGATATCATTATTTTATGTACTCTAATTCCTTACAAGAGCAAAACTACGATTCAGCTCAGGCATGTAGCCAGGATTTTGTTTCGGGGGGGGGGGGGGGGGGGGGGGGGGGGGGCGTCCATGAGAAAATGCTGTATGAGAGGGAGGGGGAGGGGAGGTCCCAGCAAAATGGAAGATTTCGGGGGGGGGGGGGGGGGGGGGGGGGGGGGGGGCCCTGGCTGCGTGCCTGATTCAGCTTTTAATTCTGCGATGCAAAGTTGTATCAATCACGGGTATTTTAGGTGACCTACCAAACTTCGTGACAAATATATGTGACTGAGGTAAACAGTGGATGCTCAGTCGTATGAACACGACGTTTTGCATGTTAACGATTTTCTTTTACTTTTGCGTCAAAATATAGAACGCAATTTTTTTTTTTTTTTTTTTTTTGCGCCTGAAAATAAAAGTAGATTGCACCTACGAGAAAGATTTAAAAATAGTTAATCGTTTCACGGCGGAAATAGTGCTTATTGCCAAAATAACGCGGAAAATATATTCTCAATTTAGCTGTTCACACCGGTTTGTATTTTTGTTCCCCGGAGCTGCACCGGGTCCGGAACTGGACCGAAAGTCGTGAGCCCGAACCCGAACCGAACCGATAAAATTTTTGGTTCGACACTGCTTCAGACAGTTGCGTTTGCGCGTCCGACCGCGTAGTGAGATGAGATCCGCGCAACGCTTCGTAAGGAAACGCAAGGAGCCGTCTGGTGCAGTTGAAAACGAATATGCCTGAACCAGCCTCATGGTAAAACGGAGGGATCGGTCGCAAAAAGAGGCTCAAAGTTCTCCATTGTGTCGACAACAAACTCAAAAACGTCGGGAGCAAAAAAAAAAAAAAGACAGCAACCAGAGTGAGAGAGAAAGGAAAGACGGCTTGGACGGCTCCCCCCGCTCCCCTTCACAAAGACGCAAAAAAAACAAAAAAAAAAACAATACTTTTTTTTTTTTTTAGGCGAGGGCGATTTTACGCTCGCGGAGCGAGGCTATCGAGTTGTTGTTTTTTTTTGCGAGCGTTTACTCTGGTGGTGCCGCCTGTGGAGAGCGTCGCATACTTTTTCGCCTTTACGCGAAGTACAGTTCGTCTTCCTGCCACCATGGGTCGGGCTGATAGTTTCGCTTCACCGTGTGCACGTGGTGTGCGCATCTCGAGAAACTCTGGGCTGCAGCAGCGTGCACACTTGCTCCACTTGCTCATTGTTTACGACGTCAGCGATCGACAAGTGTGGTGCGGTTCTCGACACGTGAGCTCCTATTAAAATTGATATTTTATAAAGTTCTAGTGTATACAGGTATGTCTGTGAAATTTTATATTCTGGTCCGTAAACACTTCTAATAGACATGCCAAACGTTTTGGAAGCCGATGCATGGCGGGTTTTTGTGTATCGGCAAAACGACGCACGCAGAAGCCGATGCGCGACAACCTGTCGTGCGTAAAAGAACATAATTTGAAATATTTGCGAGTATTTACGTTTTGGCTATGCTGTGACCTTATAAACGCCTCTTGAGACTTTCTATTTGGGCGCACTGACGGAAGTGTTAAATTTGAACAACCTTTATGAGCTGTAGAATCGATGCTTGAACCTAAGCAGTTGGAGAACACAGTAGTTGGATTTTGTCCAGTACTAGAGCCTTAGGGCTGTGGAAAGGACTGTTCATATGCTGACTGCATATATGAAACGCTTTTGCGGGGCAACTTTAGTCAAAAGAATTATGGAACCTTGTCAGTGGTGCTGTCTATACTTTTGTTAAATTGACAAATCTGACAGTTTTGCGGGGTAACCTAATCAAAAGGATCGTAGAACATTTTCAGTGGTGCTACTTACACTCTCAATTTGTTAAGTTGACTAATCTGACAGAGTTCCCGATTGTAGATCACTAGGCCGGCCTTAGCAAACAGTTCAAAACGTGATCAGCATAACGTTGGTAAATACTCGTGGTTCTGTTTTCTTGTTTTCATGTCTTGCAGCCTACCAAAGAACATTTCAAGAAAGATCTAGCTGGCTCTGCTGGCACAAGATCTATCAACACAGAGGACAGTTTAGATTAAGATTTTAGGTGGTGTAATTCGGTACATCAGTATCCCCAAGCACCTACTTTGGAGTAATGTTTTTACATTACGTTTTCAAGCCTTTTTCAGCAACAACATTTAGACCTTATTCTTTGTAAACAGGTTATTAGGACCTGCTTATACAAGTTTACTAATGTAAATGGTTGACCCATACTCACATTCTGATGCAACTGTTTGCATGGGTTTACACAAACGGACACCTATTTGTAAACAGGTTCCACATTTACGCAAATCCTGTACAAACATTATATGGGTAGGGCATTGTTTACAATAAAACTACAGCCGGGTTAGCATGGGCTTGCGACTGCGGCGAGCCAGAACATGCTCATGTGAAATGCCTTTTTTATAGAAAGATTTATATAGATATTTCAATAAAAATGCAAAAATCTCTAATATAAGAGGTTTTTTTTTTTGTCTGTTTAGCAAAAGCGCTCTGTGAAAGTGCCATAGATGTGCACTTATTTTGGGAAGTTGAATGTTGAACGAGCTATCGCGCAACTGATGCAGCTTCTGGAGCTGTATCACAATCACTGACAGCACAGTTTCTTTCTTTTTTCTTTTTTTTTTTTGCATTCCTAAGTGTGATATAGGTGTGGTCGACAAGTAAGATAGAAAACTTATTATGAAGAGAATAAAATAAAATTGGGGTGGGCTTACCTAAAATGTGTGTCAGCGACATTTTTCATTCAAACGATTTGTATTGGTTTATTATAAAGCAAAGTATCTGATTTCTAAAAATTGCACTCCCGCAAATGCAGTTATATCCTCAATCCAGCTTCTCTCTTTCGTAGGACATGCTGTCAAGTAGTTGCAAGCTGAACGTCATTTGAATGAATGACAGTACCGCGAAGACATCCAAATAATCAATTGGGTAGCGACTTTAAAACAACTTCCGCGCTTTGATAGAAACTGCTCATTCAAACGTTTTGACTAGTTCCAGCGATGAGTGAACATACCTTGAATAAACTCCTTTCACAATCTTTCAAAGAATGTTCCTTGCTTCACTACAATATTTTTGTAAACAAATAATTTTAATCTGAAAAAAATATCCGCTGGTGGTTAATATTCCCTCGCAGGCAAGCAGAGAGTGGTTTGTTTACGCACAAAAGTACCCTACTGCCTTGGCTTTTATTTTCTTACCTTTGTTGAAACCGCTCCGGTATTGCAAATTACAAAAGCAACGAGTAACTGGAGCAGTACTTTGTATAAACTATATTTTGAATACAGTCTTTAAACAAATCAATATTCCCTAAATGCCCATAAAGTTATAATTCTAAAACGTCTTGTAAAATATATCCTTTCAGAAATACAGAACCATGCATGGTTCAGACGTCTCTAGATAAAAGTGATTTGTTAAAGTTTGTCCCCAAGCAATTGGGGCCATATATAACCCGCCATTTATGTATGTTTTTGGCACATCTGTTGGAACTCTGATGTGGACATCGCTAGGAGATCCAGTACATCTCCTATTTGGATGTACAGAAATGGATGTCCACTGTACACCTGTGAATGGAAGTTCTGCAGATATCCGCTGAAAGTCTTATGAGGACATCCAGTACATCTATGATTTGGATGTACAGAAATGGATGTCCTGTGGACCTCCACGGATGGAAGTTCTGTGGATATCCGTTGAAAGTCTTATGTGGACATTCCTAGGACATCCGGTACATCTCTGATCTGGATGTACAGAAATGGATGTCCTGTGGACCTCCACGGGTGGAAGTTCTGCGGATATCCGTTGAAAGTCTGATGTGGACATCCCTAGGACATCCGGTACATCTCTGATTTGGATGTACAGAAATGGATGTCCAGTGGACCTCCACGGATGGAAAATGTGCGGATATCCGTTGAAAGTCTGATGTGGACATCCCTAGGACATCCGGTACATCTCCGATGTGGATGTACAGAAATGGACATCCTGCCTACGTCTATAAATGGAAGTTCGGCGGATATCCGTTGAAAATCTGATTTGGACATCCCTAGGACATCCAGCACATCTCCGATTTGGATATATAGAAACGGATGTCCGGTGTACGTTCTACGGACGTCCGCTTCAGGCACAGGATATTCGCACCTTCCACGGACGTCCGACGGATATCCGTGGTTTGTTGGGTTCTTCACTTGTCTCTGTCCCTTCTACTCTTAAGTTTCTATCTCTACCCCAGTCTCGGGTTAAGTTCCATCATGGTTCTATAGCAAATAATTTTTTTTTTTTTGGCTCCCTGTTTTTGTATTTCTTTTCACACCTTTTACGACGCGCGGTGGCTGAAATTCCCCTTTAAAATCATTTCATGGTCCCTTTAACTGCGCACGGCATCCGCTTTTTGCCCCTGGAAAACGAGGGGGGAGTCCCTTACGATATGTTCATGCTCCTCGGCCTCCACAGTCTCTGGAGGACAAGAATGAGTGCTAATAATGCTGATGTTAATACCGAAACTGTAAGAGAAAATTTCATTGAAAGTGTGGCATATATTCGCTCGCAAGTGGGCTCATTTTCGTCTTCTGCGCATGAGAAAGGAAGTAGCGGTGACGTCAGAACGCCGAGTCCTGATTGGCTGATCGCGACCCCCTATTGAGCGTCGTCTGCTCCTTTGCAACGTCGTCTGCTCGCAACATCGTCTGCGTCTGTCTTACCTTTCCTGCGACTTTCGGAGCGAACTCGACTTGGCCTTTAAGGGAGGGCAGACGAAATAACTCGAGCGGTACTTTGTTTTCGTCTAACAACTAGCAGACGCGCATCAAGGAGGGAAGTCAAAGGACTCACTGGCGAGGTGTCCCGGGGCGCCGAGGTTTGTTTGTTTAGTGTCCGCAAGTTCCCTCCCAAATACTTTTTACCTCCATTCGTGTGCGGCGAGACCCCTCACTCTTTAACGGCGCCGGCGGGTTGGCGCAGTTAACGTCGTCTGCTTTACGTCTGCTAGTTAAAGCGATGGCTGCTTTACCTTTCCTGCGTCTGTCGGAGATTCGCCGCTTTTTCACCGGCGAGAGTCACCGTTGCCTCGGGAAACAAGGAGATAACAAGAGGAAGAAATTGACCTCTTAATCTAAAATTGAGGTCAGCGATCAAAGTATAACACGGGAAGGGTTCACAAGGGTCGCGCGGGCATATTCCATTCAGCACGTCTGCCGGTCGTGGGCAGACGGTCGCCGAGTCGCGGAGTGCCTGCTAGGCCTAACTGCCCAGCTCGTTTGGTCGCGTTCGGTGGAATCGTCGCCGTTGGAGCTTTTCCCCGGTGTCTGTGGATCCAGCGTTCTTGTTCGTCGTGCTCTGTTTCAAATAATTTTTACTTTTTTTTTGCTGCTTGAAGTCAGGACGCGTGAGAAGCTCACGTGGAAAATGAACGTCCGTGGGTCTTCGCGACCGCGACGCTGTCGGCCATGCTGACTTGATCGTAAGAAGTGCGTAACAGCTTCGGAGCTGTCGTAGGATTTCGCCGTAACCTGCGCAAAACTTACGAAAATTTCGTTTCGTGAATACGAATTTGTTCTTAAGTTTTGTCTTACGCACATTTTTGGCGTAAGATCGTTTCGTGAATCTGAGGCCAGATTCACGAAGAGCTTCTTAGTTTACGACAACTTAGCTAAGAAGTTCGTAAGTTAAGAACATCGTAAGAAGAGGAGAAATCGGTATTCACGAACGCGTTCTTAAGTGAGAGGAGGAAAGCGACGTTGTCGTACGGAAAAACTAAAACTTACCGGTGCTGTTGCTATGGCGACGGCGTCTTCGGCAGCACGAACAACCAATCGGAGAGCTCGGCATTTGTTCGGAGCCGTTCGGAGCCGTTCGGAGCACGTGGATTTTTCATAACAAACACAGGCGGCCTTTCTGCCACCGCTGGTCTGGGGTTCGTATCCGTGCAGTGAAATATCGACGCTAACACGATTTAAACTCGCCGGAATGCCGAGGCCGGGATGCGTAACCATCCCCATTGACTGCTACGAACTCGATCGCTACCAAGTCAACACAACTATCATCGTTGGTAAAAGACGGCCCGCAGTCGTTTGCAGAGCGACGTAGATGGGAACAAATTGCCGCGGCGTTTTTTGCGGCCTCGGAGATGCAGGAGCGAGCCGACGTTAAAAAAGATACGTTTGAACTATGACAGTGTACGCAAGAGCCACGTAAATGCCTGTTCACACTACGGAACGGACGCGCGCGTTTGATCGAAGTGCTGGATTTGCGCTGTTGGACCGCGAATTGATAAGCGCTTCGGGTCCGATCCTTTACAATTGCAACTCGATGCTGACGTGACACCCGGCGAAGAAAGGTTGGACCGGCATTGCGACCCACGAACTGTTACAGCGATCGACTGTAAGGTGCAGTCGTGTCAGAATAAAATGGAATACTAATAACAAAGTGTACATACCATGTTGCGAAGGTAATCCATGCGGCGTTTATTTGAGCTTGATATCACACAAAACAGAGATAGAATCGATGAGAGCCCCTTTTCGACGACAGCGTTCGTCACCGTTGCCTAGGAAAACAAGGAGATGAAAAGAGGAAGAGATTGACCTCTTAATCTAGAATTGAGGTCAGCGATCAAACTATATACGGGAAGGGTTCACAAGGGTCACGCGGGCATATTCCATCCAGCACGCCAGCCGGTCGTGGGCAGACGGTCTTCGCCAAGGACCGTCAGATCATCGCTGCGCCGAGTCGGAGTGCCTGCTAGGCCTATCTGCCGATCGGTCGGAGTCCGTACTCGTGGCCCTTGGAGTTTTTCCCGGGTGTCTGTGGATCCAGCGTTCTTGTTCGTTCGTCGTGGTCTGTTTCAAGTACTTTTTACTTGTTTCTTGCTGCTTGAAATCGGGACGCGTGAGAAGCGCACGTAGAAAAATAAACATCCGTTGGTTGTCGCGACCAACTGAGCGACGCTGTCGGCCATGCTGATTTGATCGTAAGAAGTGCGTAAGACAGCTTCGGAGCTGTCGTAGGATTTCGTCGTAACCTGCGCAAAACTTACGAAAATTTCGTTTCGTGAATACGGATTTGTTCTTAAGTTTTGTCTTACGCACATTTTTGGCGTAAGATCGTTTCGTGAATCTGGCCTCTGGCCTCTGCACTCCCGAAAGTCGCAGGAAACGTAAGACAGACGCAGACGACGTTGCGAGCAGACGACGTTGCAAAGAAGCAGACGACGCTCAGATAGGGGGGCTCGATCAGCCAATCAGGGCTCGGCGTTCTGACGTCACCGATACCCCCTGCGCAAGGAGCAGACGAACTTGCCCTCCGCATACCGTGCATTCCTTGAACCCCCTGAATGGTTGCCAATACTAGATGAGTTGGTATGTTTAAAAACATTTTAATGCGCTGGGCAACCGCCGCCAAGTGCTGATTCGCTCTTGAACAAATTGTACGTATGGGAACTGTGTGCTTTTTTCATTCTGTCTTAACCGAAAATAAAAAAAGAAGAAAAAAAGCACCAGTAGCTCAGTGGGAAAGACGTCCGCTTCACACGCGGTAGGACCGGGTTCAATCCCTAGTGAAGCTTTTTTTTTTTTACTTTTTTTATGGCTACATTTCTTTCTTTTACAATTATCACTGAATAAACAAACAAAAAATAACCAACAATTGTTGTGGACGACACGCCGCTGAAATAAATGGTATGGGATTTCCTTTCCGACACCTGCGGACTCAATGTAATCACTTCCCACAAAATGCAAGGAGCATATAAATCAGGTAGCGTCCGCTTTCCGAGGTGCCCGTAAATTTTCTACAGAAATTGCAGCCGGACATTGGTCCCGATCCCGTTGATCTTTCGGAAACTCTGTCGCACAATGCCACTTTTTTTCGAACGCAGGACATGTGGGCCAGCTCTTCACGCAACAACTTGGGTGTATTCCTTTCGGAGCCGATCATGGAAATTCCACCACATGCACTCGCAACTCATCTCTCAACTCCTCAATGAACAAAACAACTCATCTTAGAGTACAGAACAGCGAGCGAAACAAACATAACTGCAAAAGAATCGCACGGCAAACAGTTCCCACTTCGCCGCATGTCGTCTGCTACAATGAAGAGAGCAAAAAACAAAAATTGCACGGTCGCGTTTAGTCACGTGACTTCCGCCACACACACACTTCTCTCCACCGACCTCCATGCGCGGGTTTCGGTTTCGGTTTTGAGCAGTTGCGTCTTTTGGCTTTATTAAAAAAATACGCTACTCTGTTGCAAAATATTAATTGGGTAGTCCTCCAACACCATAATGAAGCGCCTCGCAAAAGATGAAAAATTTTTTTTGGGGGGTGTCAGTGTACCTTTAATCGGAAGGTCAAGTGACACGCTCCGAGCTATTGGGGAGGATGGATGGATGGATGGATGGATGGATGGATGAATACGGCTGAGCCCTTTGGATCGGGCGGTAGCTTACGCCACCAAGCCATTTTGTTTTACCATTTAAGCTAGAATATTTAAATGTGAAATCTATATTCACTCCGCAGTGCAAAGAAAGTGAGGCTATGAAACCCCCTTGCCATCAGTGGATAAGAAAATACCTAGTTTTCTCTCGATTTCTGCCACCATTCACTTAATCTTTGCTTGGTAATCTCTACAGTCTTGAAATCCACTCTCCCTTCGCTGTCTCTAAAACCCAATGACTTTATTAAATCTATGTTGTCTTCGGTAGGCATAGGGTGAAGCCCTTTACAGTAAAGTATCAAGTGCTCAGCCGTCTCGTCCTCCTCTCCACAAGCAGTGCACACTGTATCAATTTCCTGGTACTTCACTCTGTATGTTCTGGTTCGCAGAACACCCGTTCTTGCCTCAAACAGCAATGAGCTTCCCCTAGAATTGTCATAAATGCTTTCTTTGGCAATAACTCTTTTGTTTAATCTATAGCTTTCCAGAGCCGTCTTTGTCTGCATTCTCTCTAGCCACCAATCTCTTTCAGTGGCCTTAACTTTCTTCTTAACTGAGACTTGCTCTTCCGTATCTTCGCTATAGCCCAAAAACTTTCCTCTTAATTTCCTAGTGCGCTGTCTCCACTTTGTGTCTACACTCCTCATGTATAAATAGCTGAAAACCTTTCGTGCCCATTGCTCCCCGTCCATTTGCCTCAACCTATCCTCAAATTCTACCTTGCTCACCGCTTCCCTGCTCTCAAATGATGCCCATCCCATGTCTCCTTGTACTCCCTGGTTTGGCGTTTTGCAATGTGCCCCCAAAGCCAGTCTACCTACTCCGCGCTGTTTTATTTCTAGTCTCGCATGCACTTCGGATTTCATGCATAGCACTGCGTTTCCAAAAGTCAAGCCAGGCACCATGACCCCTTTCCAAATCTCTCTCACCACCTCATACCTGTTGTAATTCCAAAGTGCTCTATTTTTCATTACAGCTGCATTTCTGTTGCCCTTACCTATTATATACTTTTCATGGTCTCTGAGATATTCTGCACCATCACATATCCATACTCCTAGATACTTGTATTTACTAGCTCTCTTAACTGTAATATTCTGTATCTTCAGCCTCTCAACTTCATCCTCGTTAAAAATCATGACTGCCGATTTTTCGCTACTGAATTCTAAACCTAATTCCTCTCCTTCCCTACCACAGATGTTCATTAATTCCTGCAACTCTGTCCTGTTGTTAGCCATTAGTACAATATCATCCGCATACATCAATCCCGGTAAGGATTGCTGAATTTTTTGGCCTAGCTTACTGTAAGAAAGGTTGAACCCAAGCCCACTCTTCTCTAGTCTATCCTCCAATCCTCTCAGATACAACATAAACAGCAAAGGCGATAACGGGCACCCCTGCCTAAGGCCTCGTCTTATCTCTATTTTCCCTGTCGCCTTTCCTTCCCATGTTATAATCACCTTGTTATCTTTGTAAATGTTCCTTAATAGTGCTGTTAGTCCTTCATCTAGGTTTAAGTTCTCCATTATGTCCCACAGGTTTCTTTGGTTCACATTGTCATAGGCACCCTTGATATCCAGAAATGCCAGCCAGAGCTGTCTGTTTTCTTTTTGCGCTATTTCTATACACTGTGTTAGAGAAAATAAATTGTCCTCCAACCTTCTTTGTTTTCGAAACCCGTTCTGTAATTCGCCCAGTATGCCCTCGCAATCTACCCATTCCTCCAATCTGTTCTTTATAATCTGCATTACCAACCTGTAAATAACCGGTGTCACAGTTATAGGACGATAGTTCCTAATATCAGACTTATCTCCCTTTCCCTTATATATCATACTCATCCTACTAAGCCTCCATTCATCTGGAATATTTCCTTTTGTTATCCTTTTGTCCTCCCAACATATGTATGTTGGGAGGAGGACAGACCGTGACGCCCCAAGCGGTTAACTTTACAACTACACGGATGGGGACAACAAATACAGTGACTCAGCGCTCGGCCGACATAACCGAACACGGCGTCAGCGTTCCACTGGAGTTCGTGTTCTACGGTGAGGGGGAGGAGGGACTCTTGTTTTCACTGCGGCCTGCATGAATGCAGCATGCACGGTCCCAGCTCAGCACAAAAGCCGAAGTTGGTCAAGCTCGCATTCTTTGAGGATAGATCCGGCACTTAACGTCGCTTCGGCGATTGTTAGCATTTTTTACATTAAACTGTGCCCCGCGCTCTATTGTAGAAAATGACATGGACATGCCCATAAGGCCTGTCGGCATGTGCACAGGCCTTGTGTTGAGTAAACACCGAGCGTGGGGAAAACAAACGGGTCAGAGCGCCCCCAATAGTTCGATCTCCTGCCCAATAGATGAAATGGATTGGCTCCAGTTGCTCGTATCGTCTATTGCGGTACACTGTAAGGTGAGGCAGTATTCAAAACTATGCTGCTCGACAATATACGGTGCAATACACTTACCGTAAAATCCCGAGAGATGCCCCACCCCCGACGGATAGCCCACCCCTATGTTTGGCTTCATTTGTTATATTTAAACACTGAAAGATAGCCCACTCCTAATAATAATGGTGTAGGGTGCCGAGCGCCAAGAAAAGAGAAGCACAAGGTCGGATAGCGCGCGACATTTGGGAGAGTGTGCAGCACGGCCGCCGATCTCAGTGGGTACCGAAGCAACGCCTCCGAAGATAACCCTCATAACGTTAAATATTGTAAAGTGTAAATATGTAGGACCTACATTTGGTCCCTACATATTTGGTGACCCCGCTACGCACGCATTCTTCAGCGTTTTCGCCACCCTCATAGGAGACATGGCCACTGGACAACCCAGTAAAGACGTCGGTGCGGTTCATCTTCGACTCCCGCCATTTTGGTCATCTGACCCCCTCCTATGGTTCGCTCAAGTGGAGGCTCAGTTTTCCAGAGCAAAGATCACGGGACAACTGACGAAATTCAACCAAGTCATTGCGGTTTTGTCACCAGAAGTCGCAACAGAGGTCCGGGACCTTATTCTCACGCCACCAAATCGGAACCCGTATGACACCCTCAAAGCGGTACTGGTAAGAACGTCCATTTCTGAACAACGAAGACTACAGCAACTGCTAACAGAAGAACTTGGCGATAAAACGCCATCCTAAATGCTTAGAAGCCTCCAGCAACTGCTTGGCGACTCTCCTACGACATTTGACCCTTCGCTTCTTCGAGAGCTTTTAGAGCGCAGCTCTTAGGCGCCCGTTTCCGGCTTGAGCGGCGTCGCCGTCGCCCCAAGGTCACGTGACCCCCCAAGGTCATGTGACCCCCAAGGCCACGTGACAACCCCTTCCCCCGAGGTCACGTGACCCCCTCCCCCGAGGTCAGGTGACCCCCTCCCCCGAGCTCAGGTGACCCCCCCCCCGAGCATATTAAAGAATGGAGGAAGAGCAGGAGGGGTCTACCCTCCCCTCCTCCTCAAGAGCTGCGCTCCGATTCGGCGTTACAGGGAGCTTTAAACGGCTTTCACTTTTTCTCCAGCGGCTACCGGCGACCGTCAGGATGGTGCTGGCACCAACAACGAACATCATCATCGAAGCTTTGGCACAGCTTGCGGACAGAGTCGTCGAGGTAGCCTCACCGGCTATATCAACGGTTGCTACAGACTCTCTAGCTGTTAACAGGTCGCAGCAGGAGAACAGAGACACAAGAAAACCTCTGGTCACAGACAAAAATTCTAAACTACGATTTCTGGTAGACACGGGTGCCGAAGTGAGCATTCTCCCCGCGCCGCCCAGCATATCCCCGAGCAAGAGACAGCCATGTACACTACAGGCAGCCAACAAGACACCTATTCCAACTTATGGCGAATCTTCCCTCACCCTCGACATAGGGCTTCACCGAACCTTCCGTTGGATATTTCTCGTCGCGGCCGTCTCTTACCCGATACGTGGCGCAGACTTCCTTCGTCACTACGATCTGCTGGTAGACATTCTTCATCTTTGCCTAATAGATGACACCACTCGCTTGACTGTGCAAGGCATTGAAATGAAGTCGCTACTTCTTCCACTGATCATCCCTGATCCTCCTCTTTCACCCTACGACCACCTTCTCAAGAAGTTCAAGCGTCTCAATGTCTGAACAACTTTTCCCGACCCGTACCACATGACGTGACCCACCATATTGTAACGACGGGTGCTCCCACCTATGCTCGACCACGACGACTTGCTCCAAAAAGTCTGAAGATCGCCAAGGCAAAGTTCGAACACATGCTGGAATTGGGCATCATTAGTTCTTCTTCGAGTCCATGGGCCTCGCCTTTGCATATGGTACCTAAAAAGGATACCAGAGACCTTGCGGCGACTACCGTGCCCTAAACGCCACACTACCAGACAGGTATCCGATATCACACATCCAGGACCTTTCACTAACCCTTCACGGCTCAACCATTTTTTAGAAGATAGATCTCGTTAAGGCCTACCACCAGATACCGGTAGAACCTGCAGATGTTGCTAAGACGGCCATCACGACACCGTTTGGGTTGTTTGAGTACTTTCGAAAGCCCTTCGGACTCAGAAATTCAGCCCAAACCTTCCAAAGGTTCATCGACACCGTCCTCAGAGGATTGCCTTTCTGCTTTGCATATGTCGATGATCTCCTAATCTTCAGTCGAAACGAGACTGAACACATCCAACATCTGCGACTACTTTTCCAGCGCCTCGCCGATTAGGGTTAACATCAACAAAGGAAAATGCCAACTCGGGGCATCACATCTAGAATTTCTAGGCCACGAAGTAGATCAACACGACATACGGCCCCTTCCAACAAAAGTGCTGGCGATCACCAATTTCCCAACACCCACAACCATCCGCCACCTTCGCGAGTTCCTTGAACTGGTGAACTTTTATCGGCGACTTGTTCCCCAGAGCGCTGCGATTCTGTTGCCCCTCACTTCTCTGCTGAAAGGAACCAAGACACCCTCGTCTCCTGTGCAGTGGACACCGATCGCAGAACAAGCTTTTAGCCGAGCGAAGCTGGAACTAGCAAATGCGACGCTTCTGTCACATCCCCAGCACAACACTCCAACATCATGGTGGACGCCTCCGACGTTGCCGCAGGAGCTGTCTTACAACAACTAATCGGCACTGTCTGGAAGCCAATTGCTTTCTTCTCAAGACAACAGACGTTGGCGGAACAACGTTACAGCACTTTCGGACGCGAGCTCTTAGCAATATACACTGCAATCCACCATTTTCGAAATTTTCTCCAAAGAACAGAGTTCTTCGTTCTAACAGACCACAAGCCCCTCACGTGTGCTCTGCAAAATGGCACAGATACACATTCACCTCGCGAGACACGGCACTTGGCTTATATTGCCGAATATACGACCGACATTCGCCATGTCAAAGGCATCAACAACCCTGTTGCTGACGCTTTGTCCAGGAGCACTCCAAATTCCTGCGGACTGGGTTTCCCTCTTGCTGTCGACTATAATGCAATAAGCGTTGCCCAGCAACAGGACCAGGAGCTTAAATATCTACGCAAATTTCCTGGTCGGCTTGCCTTCGAGGAGATTACTTTATCTTCATCCACCACGGGAGTAGTCTGCGACGTCTTGACTGGTACACCAGGACCATTCATACCTGCCGACTTTCGAAGGCAAGTTTTTGACTCCGTACACGGTTTATCTCATCCTGGTATTCGTGCCGCTCAACATCTAATGATTGAACGCTTCCTCTGGCTCTGAATCAATAAAGATGTCCGAAGCTGGACTCGAACCTTCCTTCACTGCCAAAAATTGAAGGTCCAACGTCACACTTCTGCGCCGCTACAGGCATTTCCAACCCCGAAAAAGCGCTTCGACCACATCCACATCGATAGCGTGGGACCTCTGCCACCATCTGAGGGTTATCCATACCTTCTTACATGCGTGGATCGGTTCACCCGCTGGCCAGAGGCATTTCCCATTCAAGATATCCAAGCAGACACCGTAGCACGCACTTTCGTTCAAGGATGGGTGTCCCGATTCAGCATCCCATTTACTCTCACAACGAACCGGGGACGTCAATTTGAATCCATGCTCTTCCGACAACTTCTATCACTCTTGGGAACAAAATGAATACGAACGACCGCCTACCACCCTTCCGCAAATGGTCTCGTCGAGTGTTTTCATCGCTCATTGAAAGCGGCGCTGATGGCACAATCCAACCCAAATAGCTGGAACACAAGCTTGCCGATCGTCCTCTTTGGACCTCGGACTGCTTTGACGCGAAACCTGGGCTACAGTTCAGCCGAGTTGGTATATGGCTCTACCCTTCGCCTACCCGGAAAATTTTTCACATCAGGTATGGAAGAGCCAGCTCCTGATCCTATGGCATATGCCAATAAGCTGCGAACGATAATGCGAAATCTCCCACTTACATTACCCAGTAAGCAAGCACGAGCTTACGTATACGTATCTAGCAACCTTGACACATGCAGCCACATACTTCTACGCAGGGCCGGCTCTAAAAGATCGCTTCAACAACCATACACCGGGCCGCATAAGGTAGTTACGAGAGAAGCCAAGACTTTTACAACTGACTAAAATGGACGCCAAGAAACCGTTTCCATTGACCGCCTAAAACCCGCTCATCAGGAACCGCTTGATAATCCAAACCATGCCATTCATGCTTCCACCATTCCCGCTCGACCAACCACTGAAGAATCCAACAGACCCAGCTCTGCTTATTCCGAAAACAACCGCAGAGACTCCGGTCAGTTTGGGTCTAGAGTATCAAACTCTCCGTCACACACGAGGACCATTATTCACCGCAACCAAACAAACACAGGCGATTCTCTCCGAGCTCCAACTCGCTAAGTGATGTGGTGTTTACCACCATCGTACGGTCATCCTAGGAACGCGGGAGAGAGAGAGAGGGGAGGGAGAGCATTGTAGAGTGCCGAGCGCCAAGAAAAGAAGAAGAGCAGCGCAAGGTCGGGGAGTGCGCGACACTCGGGAGAGCGTGCAGCACGGCCGACGATCTCGGTGGGTACCGAAGCGACGCCTTCGAAGATATCCCTCATAGCGTTAGATATTGTAAAGTGTAAATAAATATGTAGGACCTACATTTGGTCCCTACGGTGGTGTTGGGATCAATGACCGCTATGGCGGGATATAAGCAAACATTGCTGACTGGGAAGTACAGTCATCTTTGCCACTCGCCACCATAACAAGCACGTAAGGGAGACGACCTAAAAATAGCAATTTTTGTTAAACTTTTCTTGATTGTACACCGAAAGTTAGCCCACTCCATATTTTCAGCCTATTTGCTCTTGGTGTTAGGTGGGCGATCGCTCGGGATTTTACAGTATAACGATACTACATATAACGATATGGTACCACTTATAATGATCAGTTTATAGAGTTTTTAGACCACAAAAGAGCAGTTTCTAGTACAGATGCAACGATAATCGGTTATAACAATTGCATTTTCGGGTTTTCTCATTATCGTTGTAAGTGGATTGCACTGTACCATTGTGTCATGCCTGACGTGCCTGAAGACAATTAACCTACGCTTACCTGGTCACTCCTCCTTTCAGAAAACTGCTTGTTTCATGAAATCTAAGGCCATAACTTAATGCTACACCATTCGATTAAGACAGCTCTCTTGGTCCATCCTATGTTGTACAGCCATGCCAAACAGATGGTTTGCTTAACATGTGGTTCAAATGCTCTACATTAGTTTTCATAAAACAAGAGTTTAATAAAGAATGTGTTTAAGGCCTGGGCTTGCCAAGGAAGGTGTGACGGAACACCACAGAAACTGTGAAAGGACAACCTGAGAAAAAGAGAAGTAACCTGAGAACAATGAATGAAATTCTAAACATCCCTTATGATTGTGAGCTCGACGCTCTGCCACTGCACAAATTAGCAAGTAGACGTAAAGCTAGCTTGCCTTGTCTCTACTAACTTTTTAAATGCAAATGCTGAATGCCGCCGTTTAAACATTTTATGAGAAGATACAAAAGAATTCGAGACAAGCCCACCATTAGATAAAAAAAAAGGATACTAGTTTGAAATAACATGCTATAACCTAGAAATAATGGAAACAGCGCGCAAACGACAAGGACGGGAGGAAAAGGAGTACACAGGACGAGCACTGAACTGACAACTGAATATTTATTGAAAAGGACCCAACGAAGAAAACACCCACAAAAAACACACTCGCATCAACACGTGTCCATGAAAGTAATCTCCTTCTTATGTAAATACACAGAAGTTTGACTCACGCAGTTCTGTTCCCCCTCTTTCTTTATTCCATACGCTTCTAAAATTTCCCTGGCTGTTTTATCTGCTCCCCTCCCCATGATTGTGATCTTATTGAAATCAGGATGACATTTGCATGTTCCGCAGTGCAGGGGCAGATGCCCTCCTGCTGTTGAACTAAGCGACCAGTCATGTTCGCGTGCCCTTTCATTTATGCAACGGCCCGTTTGCCCGATGTAAACTCTTCCACAGCTTAACGGGATCCTGTACACCACTCCGATCGCACAATCCACGTACTTCTTTCTGTGGTTTACAGTGCATTGGTTCCCACCCCCCCTCCTCTCGGCTACTTTAGAACAAAGGTGTGCCAGCTTACGAGGCGCCGAAAACACGACAGGGACATCAAACCTCCCCGCCACCTTTTTCAGGTTGTGGGAAATTCTGTGCTGATACGGGATAACATGAGGTCTCTTGCTAGGTCTATCCAGCCGCTGATGAGGTCCCCCCTTAATCTTTCTTAACAGCGTTTCCGCTACCGCCAGCAAAACAGAAGAAGGGTATCCCCCTGCTGCAAGCCGCACTGTCTGCTGTTCAAAGCTCTCTGCCATAGAATGGGGACAGGACTTATCAAGGGCAGCCTGCATACACGAAGACGCTATGCTTCGTTTGACGAGCTTTGAGTGGGCGGAGTCGAAGGGCAGAAGTCCCTTTTTCGTACGAGGATGGTAGGCCCAACATACGTGACTTCCTGTGAACTGTAGTTTTAAATCTAAATACTGGAGGCAGAACCCATCTTGGAGTTCATGAGTAAACCTCAGTCCCCCAGAGTTTTTTGCAAAAACTTCCATCACCTTTTTGACAACCTGATCCTCGAGGACCCCCCCAGACGATTTAGTGAGCACGAGGTAATCGTCCACATATCTGAACACTTTCTTAACGCTGTTTCCGTCCAAATTTTCTACAATAGCTCGATCACACATGGCCAAATAAATGTCGCAGAGAATGGGCGCTACACTTGAGCCTATGCATATTCCTTCGTTCTGCAAATAGTAACCACCGTCAAACAGGACAAACGTCGATTGTAAATAAAACTCCAACAGTTCCAGAAAGCCATCAACCCCCACCCCACTTGCGTTCTGAAATGGAATCACCCCGTTTCTATCGATACACTCACGCACCGAAGCAAAGAGGCGCTCATGGGGTACGGAATAAAACAAATCCTCGACATCAATGGAAATTGCTGCTGCATCTGCGCGTACGCCATTGCTAAGATACTCCACAACCGCCTGTGAATTGCGCACTAAAAACGGGTCAAAAAGTTCCAGGGCACCTAAGTGTTTCTGAAGGTACTGGCTAACCAGTTTCTGCCAAGCACCCCTCTCCGTAACAATGGTTCTGAAGGGCAGCCCCAACTTGTGAGTTTTCACAGAAAAGAAAACTTCCAGGTGCCCTGCCTTGCTTTTCCCAATGTCTTTCTCTAAAGTAGACAACTCGAGACTATTACACAACTTCAGCGCAGCACTCTTGACTTTCTTGGGATCAAGGGAGGTCAGTTTAAAGTGTTTTTGAATTGCAGCTCTCGACTTGGACGTTAACATGTCCTGTGGGAGCACAACAAACCCCCCCTCCTTGTCCGCCTGAAGCAAACCAAGCTTGTTTTCTTGGAAAAACGAAACAACATTTTTCAAAGTCCTCCCACCTGGCACTGGCGACGTGTTTCTGACACAACGTAACAAACAGTCAACACCCTCCAAAATACATCTTTCCCTTTCTTCAATTTCAGCCCTTTCTGATATTCTACGCACGACAGCTAACTGTTCATGCGGTTTCAAACGCGGTTCCACACTGTACTTAGGTCCCTTTTCGAGAATTCTGGACACATCCTCGGGAAGCTGAACATCTCCCAAAACCACGTGTTGATGCGAGTGTGTTTTTTGTGGGTGTTTTCTTCGTTGGGTCCTTTTCAATAAATATTCAGTTGTCAGTTCAGCGCTCGTCCTGTGTACTCCTTTTCCTCCCGTCCTTGTCGTTTGCGCGCTGTTTCCATTATTTCTAAGCATGAACCAACTCGCCCACATCGCTACTCTGATGCTATAACCCCCAAAAAAAAAGAAAAAACCAGCAATGTCCACGCACAAACTCCGCAGAATGCCGCAGAAATACGTCCTGTGAATGCAGACTTTATTAAAAAAAAATTTAAAAATTAAGATAAATCTAGCATTCTTTTCATACACAAACAACAAGAAAAAACGATGGTCTACCTTGGCCACAGCAACACGTCGGAGATAAATATGATGCAATCGCGGCCAAACCGTGACCGTCGTCGTAGCAGCTCGTCGAATGCATCAAACGGGTGGAAATGAAAAGGAGAATGGAAAACCAAGGGCATCCCTGGTACGTAGTGGCCATGTCAACCCTTTTCCACTTCAGGTATACCAACAACCCGTAATGTTGCCCTGAGTAGCATCGTAACATCAAAGGACGAGGCAATGCAGAGGACACAATGACAAGGTCAAACATGGTTACAGATGCGCACAAAAAGGAAAGGACTGAGAAAAGAAAGACGTAGACAACAGACAAGCACACAGTCACAACTCGCATGTATTGGATGGAACAAGGAAAGGAAGAAGTACAACTGGCAGAATCAGCTCTAGTGAAGGCCACAGGGGCATCTTTAACCATATTTTATCAATACCAAATCGTCCAAATGACCACCCACGACAAGAGAGAAATGGGGCTGCTCGCTCAGCAAACAATCTTTTCCGTTTTTTTTCATTTCATTTCATCGAGTTTTGTCAAAAATGAATGACAATGCCCACTCTTGAATAAACCATTTTCCAGAATTAAGTTTTTTGTTTGTTTTTCTTCAGCTGCCACAAGATGGCCTTGCCTAACACTACTCTGCTGTGGTCCACCACCGCACACAGATGTGCGAAAGACAGAGAAAGATGCCGATCGTTGGTGAAACTGCAATGGTTGCTCAACATATAACTAGACCTACAAGATCTGTTCACTCGGCCATCAGGGAGCAAGATACAAAATTTGTTTTCATTCAGCAGCACATGTCATACGTCTATTTATGCACATTACAAATGTCTCTCTAGCTCGGCTTCGCCACATTCCTCCTTGACAGGGTGGCCGTGGCTGGAACCGTTGTTTTAGCCCATGTTCTTCCTGTTTCCACTGCCTCTCTTGTTTTCTGCACAAAGATTGGTTAAAGTTAGCACTGTCTTATCGCAACATGCTAAGTAATTTGTCGACAAGTGCTGCATAAACAATTATTAATGAGGGCAATGTAAAACATATAGATAAAGGTGCAAGATTATGAAAAATCATATAATATGAAGCTGTACAAGTCAATTGCATCGATACACTGATTGAAGTGATGTGATTGATCTGAATCATTTTGGAGGACCTTTTGGAACTGTAAAAAAAACTTTTTGATGGCAGGTATATACTTCATTCTCATTCCTTTACCCTGTGGATGCTAAGTTAAGGTTAAAGTGTTAACCTGTACAACTAAGAGAAGATGGCTCCTATACTTCCCCAATCCTGTGCAACTACTTGCCAACATTCACTGCACAGCAGGCGGTTCGATTCTCTCAAACACTCTACCAGTGCTTGGTTGGCCACTTTGAAAGTATGGCTTTGGGTGCACAAATAGCAGAAAGCCTACATGAAGGATTCCTTTGTGTAATCCTATCATGTTTCCAACAAAATGTTTCAAACTGACCTAAAAAGAGTTTCACACTGGATTTTATCTATTTTACTTTCGGATAATTACGAAAACCCACTCATTCTGATTATTTACTGTGGTATGCCAAAGTTTGAATTAATAAGGTTTCACTGCGTTAATAGGCTTAGGATGTGTTATGGGATGTGCATTTCAAGCTAAATCTTTTGTTTTTCATTGACACAGTTGTTCCATCATATAATGAGCTGCCTAAAACGCTCAATGCAAGGTAGGTACCCTTTCCATTCGTCACTAGTAATCTGTTCCACAACCTCGTTGAATTCTATAAATTCAATGACAAACTATAACATTTTTTTCTTGCATTTGTAACTTTAATTCACTTGCAGCTTCTCAGATGCCAAGTTTAGGAGATACATATTTTTGTTAGAATTGCACTTTACTCTTTCTTGAGAGATCAGATCTTGCACAGATTTGACAATGGCTAAATTACTGCCATGTTTCTTTGACAAAAAATTCTTTCAGCCTTTCCACTCTGGTGAAGAAGGAAGAGCAGCGGAGCTGTACCATGTGCCACCATCTATGAGCGACGGCGGCGGCAACCAGACAACCAGCTTGCCGGTTGTCTGGTTCCAGAGGGTTGTGTCGAGTTTTATTTGTCCACGGACACGAAACTGGGGCAACTAGCCCTTAACAGCTCCTCTGTAAAAGTAGGGTTGTGGGAATATTGGAGAATTTAGAGTATGAATAGAATATTTTTCCTATTCGATACATAATTGATTTGAGGATTGCATATTCGAAAAGACTATGAATATTCAAACAGTACTCAGAATATTTGGGTAAACAAGAAATAATATGCACTCTCGCATGCCCTGAACATTCTCAAGCATCTCAGGATGTCTATTCATCGAAATCTACATGCGATGCATTCATTATCTGTTAAAACTCTTTTATCTGCCCCACAAGACACCAACAGTTTCAGTTTCTTCTTCTTTTTTTATATGTAACATGTTGTGAACTAACAAAAATAGACATTCAATTAGCCTATCATGCCGTTTACTCAAAAAATGTATGAACGTTTGAAAATTAAAAAGAAAAAGCTATTTTAAGAATACTGCATTGCCATAGACAACAACTCAACTTACTGGACAAAATGGGCACCACTGCTCTGTGTTCTTTGTTTGGAAATTTGTAAGCCACACTAGCTGCTCTAGTTAAGGCTGGTACTGTCTTTGTTTGAATGTGTTCTCCGAGTCTAGCCTCAGCCACAGTTGATGAGCCACCGAGCAAGCAAGGAATGAAAGCCAGAAAAGGTCAAAGGTAGACAAAACCCTTGCAGTTCATAACACAGTGCAAGTCGTGCGAAAGTGTTCTTCAAATACCGACGGGAACGGCTACAACGCTCCAAAACCACTTAAACAACACCCTTGGTTGGTGAAAGAAAATGAAAAAGGACGCTGCGAGCAGGCCGCCAAGGAGTCAACCGACACAATCATACGGTTCAACAGAGGAAGCAGCTCTTGCCGCAAAAGACAAACATAACCATTTCTTATTACAGTGTAGACCGCATATAACATATGTCGGGGGAGTCGCGAAAATCTGCACTATTCGCGTCTCCAGCTTGACGCTCGCCCTCCCGCGGCGGAAACGGGAAGCGCTCTAGTGAGGGTCCCCCGATTCTCCTGCTCAGCGGGCACGGCGGAACTGCTCGCGATCATGGCTCGCGAAATGCCATTTCCAAATGCAAACAGCACTCTTCACTGTCCCAACGTAGTGCTGCAGCCCAGAAGGGTGGCAGAAAGTTCTGCCACCCTTCTGGGCTTTGGAAACCCTGTCAGCACGAATCTCCGCCAATACTGTATGTTCAGAGTATGCCGCCCTTTCTCAAAAGATTTTACTTCGTACGCCTATTCATTATGCTTATCTTTTTTGCGTTACCTTCCACCGTGAGAGCAGGGGAACACTGGGGCTCGTAGCCTGCTCGGGCTTTGCGGAAAACAAACGAAAAAGACTAACGTCGAAAGGCCCGTGACCCGGGTTTTTTGACGTCCTCTGGAAAGCCTTCGTGGTCTCGCCGAAAAATAGCTCGTCGGGTGCCGGGTAGGGGACGGTTCAGATGCATTCGTTTCTTTGCTTCGGTGCCTTGCAAAAGACAAGCTCTCTTCGAGACGCGCCCTAACGAGTCGGATTCCGTCCAATCGTCGTAAAGCGACTGTCGTTGACACGGTAGCTTGGATATGCTGCGTTATTTGAGATCTTTCTCAAATACGCTTCGTTCGGATGACGCGCCACCGTGGGGTACATACAGTGTGTTGTTCAGTCAATGAGACTCGCTGAATTTCATGTTGTAATGGGGAATACCTGTGCGTTTCGGCGATCTCGCGTGACCAATTACTTTCAACAATTAAGAGCTTTGTAGATTGGCACTGCCGAGATTTGGCGGCGTAAAAAATGTGCGTAAATTAAAACAAACATTCCAGTTGCATTGGTTCTGTTGCGCGCGGACTCACTAAAAATAGCGTTTACATGTTTGTATTCGTTCCAAAGATGGTAGAATGCTTTCTCAAAGGTCCCGAGAACTTCCATTTGCCACAAAAAACAACAATGATAAAACGCAGCAATTTAGTTGCAACAAGTGTAAGGAATTGCACCCACGTAGGCTGCCACAGCACACCGACGAGAAAGCCCACAGCCCAGTGCACTCGAGCAACATTGGCGTCCCGAGACCAGGGATGCGCGCTCTAAACAACCTGGTTCGAGACTGCCGCTGGAAAGGTCTACAGTCACTAAAAAGGTGAGAATGACAGGCAGGAACATCAGTTGTTCTACCTTCGACAATTGTTCTCACGCTGTCAGCGACCATGGGAGTATATACTGAGCGAGCCAGGACGTACCGTCCTTCCAGTCGTCCATGGAGCGCAGGTAGGTCAGGGCGTCCTTGTCGTCCTCTTCCAGCAGTTTCTCCTTCTGAGCGTCCTCCTCCTCCAGCTCCCTCGACGCCTTCTCGGGGTCGGCCGCCCAGTCCTGCAGGCTCCAGCTGCGCACGCGTCCACCTTTGTTTACGTTTATTCCTCGTTGCACATCTCTGTGCAACTTCGAGGAGTTACGAGTTCAGCATTGTCCCAGCCTTCCTCCGTATTCATGCAAGAATTACGCTGTTACTACAAGTGGAGAAAAACTAGGGTAGCGAAAGCTCACTCTGCAAAACCCGGTGTTCAATCCCCAGCCCCATCCACTTCAATCTATGGTTACCATTGTGCGGATGTATATTACTGCTGCGCAATTCACATTGGAAGATTATGGGTTAGCAGTCGTATACAGCACTGGAGAAATTTCTCACCTACGTTTGAGGCACCAGATGCCCATTGAGGCCAACTTACTTCCTGCCGTCAAAACAAATACATAACGCAATTACCCTTTGCTGTGAACGGGAAGAGGGAAGAAGAATGTTCAGAGATTTCCTCACAGAGGTTCCTGGAGACCTTAGGAGCCTGATACTACTACTATGAAGATAACAAATATGACTGTTCTAACTACTACGACAACTGCAGCACGAGCAATCTAAACTGCATCGTTGGGAACCTTCGCTTGACGCTTCCTACCTCTACGCAGGAGGCTCACCCCATTAGAAGAGCCCTGCGATAATAACAGTTTGATCATCCGCAACAGATCCCCATCTGCATAGGTACTTTGTATTCGCATCTGAACCGCATCTGTTAAATCTGGAAACACATTTGACCTGCAATCCCCATTAGAAGTGTTAAGGAAGAGATCCCGGGCACGTCCGTTTCGATGGTGTCGGTTTATCGTTCCTTCACGTGCCGTTCATGATCTCGTGGTTCTGCGCTCCTCTACCTCCTTTTCCTCTCGTTACCTGCTACCAGATGGCATAATCTACAACAACTTCCCGCGCCGGCTTGGAGATGGGACCATGCATTCCCATACCGCGAGATGAGGAAGTTTAAGACGGTAAAGAGCAGCGCAGAAAATACAAACTCATGAAAGGTCAATGGTGGATACAAAATACACAAAACAAGTTGAATAAACACTCTGCCGAATCCCCACACAGTTTGAGTGAAGTCATGGTAACGCAATGCTTGTAGCAAACAAGGAATGTCCATCGTTCTGTGCCAATTCTTAGTTTGATATGTTGCCTTCAAGAAGGAGAAGACCTTGCATAGGGCGCCTAATTTCTTGTCCACTTGCAAGGCGAACAGCGCAGACTCTTGGTATGCCGTCTCTTCCAAGAAATGCTTCTGTGATTCTTCCAAGTTTCCATAGGAGCGGTGGCGTGTCGTCCTTTACGATAACAATGTCTCCCGGTTGAATACGCGGAGATGTCGTTGGCTGACTCTTATGTGCGGAGTGGAGAAGTAATAGGTATTCGTTTCTCCAGCGTTTTCATATTTCTATAAAGAATCGCTGACGATAGCGCACACGGCGCCTTAAGTCTGTAGCAGTCGAAGTCAGCGGGAGGGATTCTAGGTTATGAGGAAGACTTACAACACGCTTCGCTACAAGAAGATGTGATGGCGTTAATGGCTCTAGTTCTTGAGGGTCGTCACTGATGTAAGTAAGTGGACGACCGTTTACGGTTGCTTCTACTTCACACAAGACGGTCGTAAGCTTTTCAAAGGTGAGGCTACTGCGTCCGAGGGTTCCTTTCAGTGCGTTTTTCACTGTACGTATTATCCTTTCCCACCAACCACCCCACCACGGTGCTCGTGGGGCGTTAAACTTCCACTGAATGCGGAGTCCGCTGGAATTATCTTGGACCCGATCTGCCTGAGTCATTTTCAATACTCTTGCGGTGTGGCGGAATGTTTGGCCATTATCGGAGTAAACCACGGAAGGTACCCCGTGTCGGGAAATAAAACGTCGAAATGTGAGAAGAAACCTGGTTGCCGACATGTCGGAAACTAGTTCGAGATGTACAGCACGTGTTACAGCGCAAGAAAAGATGACGATGTATGCCTTTTCCGACGATGCTGAACGCACGTACAGCGGTTCACAGAAGTCGATGCCGGTAACGTCAAACGGACTTGCTTCTGTTATGTGCTCTCGCGGTAGGGGGGCCATCGGTGCTTCTTCTGGCTGGAGTCGTCTACGTCGACATAAAAGACAGGTACGCAGAATTTTCTTTACTGTCTGACGACCTCTTAAAATCCTAAATCTCTGTCGTAGTTCTGTGAGTGTGTCTTGTACTCCCCCGTGAAGAAGTCGAACATGCGTTGCCAGTACAAGCAACTCCGTGAGTTTATGGCTGTTTGTAAGTATAATCGGGTGTTTCACGTTGTCTGGACCACCAAGTTGCTGTAGCCGACCTCCAACACGTAGAATTCCGTTGGCGTCAAGAAATGGGTGAAGGCTAGCAATGCTAGAAGAAATGGCCACCTTCTCATGTGATTGCACAGCTGCAACTTCTACGGGGAATTCTTGTGTCTGCATGCTTCGTATCCAGTAGATTTCCGCCTGATGAATTTCCGCAGCGGTCAGGGGACCAGATATTGATGGATTTGAAGAAGCACTATTCCTGAATCTCTGCACCCACGCGGTAACGCGTAGAGCACGTGTTAAACTGGTGTGCTCCGCTAAGTTCAGTATTGTGTCGTTGTCTGCCGTCGTCAATGGGCACGCCGTTGCCTGGAGCTTGAGCTCTTCTCTCGGGAGACAGCTTGGAGAGGGTTTCAGTGTCCTAGAGGGCCAGTTGTCCTCACTTAGTGCGAGCCAGTCAGGACCATTCCACCACAGTGCACTACGTCGAAGTGCGGGTGCTGCCACACCACACGTCAACAGATCGGCGGGATTGTCCTTGCTCGGGCAGTGGCGCCACCGGAATCCTTCCGTTAATTGTCTGATTTCGACTGTTCTGTTGCTGACAAAGGGCTGCCATCGACTCGGGTCACCGGCTATCCAGTGCAGCGCAATCTCGGAGTCAGTCCAAAGGTGAGCTTGAAGCTGCCCCAGACCAGGGACCTTACGTACGAAGTTAAGTAGTCGTGCGCCTATGAGACAAGCAAGAAGTTCCAGTCTTGGAAGCGACTGTTGTTTTAGAGGTGCAACTCGTCCCTTGGCTGCCAAGACTTGCGTTGTGAAGGAACCATCTGGAGCCAGAGCACGTAGGTAAATTACTGTTCCGTATGCACGTGGGCTGGCGTCTGTGAAAATATGGAGCTGCGGCGAAGGGTTTCCATTAATATGAGAAGGAAGCACGTAGCAGAGAATGCGGAAGGAGGAAAGGTAGGCTAGGTCGGAACACCAAGAGTTCCATACTGTAAGTTCTTCAGCTGAGAGGTCTTCATCCCAAGGGCACGTGCGTAACCAGAGTGCCTGAAACAACAATTTGGCTTGAAGAGTAAATGGTGCTAAGTAGCCAAAAGGATCAAACAGCCGGGCGAATGCTTGGAGGACCGTTCGTTTTGTGGCTCGTCGCGTTGTTAGGAAGGCAGTTACATTCTGTGTGCTGAGAACAATCTCATCCTTGGCTCTGTCCCATACGACCCCTAGCACTTTCATTAGAACTGTGTCTTCGGCAACATTCTCATAGGCAATTCCTTCACGCAGAAATTGTTTTTGTAGACACGGGGAATTCGAAGACCATTTTCGCAGGTCCATCCCTGCTTCTGTGATAATTTATCTTGCGTGCTCGTAGGCCTGTAGAGCATCGTCTTCGGATGCGCATCCAAGTACAAAGCCATCCACATAAAAAGATTGCAACAAGCGGTCTACTATGTCCGGGTAACTTTCTCTCATGGACATAAGGTGATGCTGCAGAGTTGCCGAGAGCAGGAACGGACTAGAAGACGCTCCGAAGGGGACGCGTGTCATGCGCCATTCCACCACACTGTATATGCCTTCCGTGTTGCATGGGAGTTGGTCCACCCACAGGAAGCGAAGTGCATCGCGGTCCTGCGGACGAATACCGATCTGAAGAAACGCTTTGCGGATGTCTGCGGTAATGATTACAGGACTGCAACGAAACTTCAGAAGTATCTGAAGCAGGTTATTCTCAATATTAGGGCCTTTGTCAAGCACGCTGTTAAGAGAAGGCTTGTCAGGAAGATGTGAAGATGCGTCAAATACAACTCGGAGCTTTGTCGTCACAGCTTCTTTGCGGACAACTGCATGATGGGGTAGATAATAAACATTTTCCGGTTGTTCCTTCGATTGTGGAACTCTTTCTGCGTGACCTTCATCAAAATACTCCCGAATAGAGCGGTCGTACTGCTCGAGCATTTCGGGATGCGCAAGAAACCGTCTTAACTGTGCGAAGAGACGGGTTTCTGCCGTGGATCTGTTGTCATTGTTAGTTCCGATGCCGGGAGGCTTGATCATTAAGGGGACTTCGTAGCGGTTGTTCACCTTGGTGATTTTGTTGTTGAATTCTAGCATTGTTGGATGTTCAAGTAAGCTTGACCTGGTACCTTCTGAAATTCCAATAGCATCTAAACGCCACATTTCTGACGGATCGAATGGCTCATTACATGGGTAGACCGGCTCGCATGTGAGGAAAAACATAGAAACGCTTGTTGAAGTTTGAAAGACGGCTTGAGAGTATGTTCCTTGGACCATCCATCCAAATATGGTTTCTACTGCGGTGAGGTCGTCAGTCATGCGCTGGATTCGTCCCGTGACGACTTGCCAGTAGAAGTCTGAACCTATGAGAACGCCGACGTCGTTGTCCACTCTGCCTTGAGCCCCAGCAGGGATGATATCTGCGGCTTGAAGTCCGCGGGAATGAAGTTGCCTCAGTAGATTGTCATCTAGCTGCTGGTGTGATACTGTGCACAGGTCTGGGACTTCCAGTGCTTCAAGTGATGTCTTCTGGTTGCTTTGATGGCTATGGAGGGTCACAACCACTCGTCGACAGGACCTTTTGGTGGCTGTGTTTCCAAATGTGTATATAGTAAGCTCCCCCTGGCCCACGACTTCACAGCCCAGTTTTTCAGAAATGTCCTGCCGGATAAACGTGCGCTGACTCCCACTGTCCAGTAACAGCCTCTGTAGGAGGTGTCTCAGTGTCCCTAGGGCCCACGTTCTAGCAGTTTGCAGCAAGACAGCAGAAGAGTGGAAATTGGTGGTTGGGGCGCTCACAACTGTTGCGCTTCCTTCACGAAGTCCTCCTGGGTGTGGGTTGTCCGATGCGGCTGATGTGGGACGTGATAGATCGCAGAGTATAGTCACGTGGTGACCTCCACAAGTGACACATGTCAAGTTCTTGCACGAACGGCAAACACGAGCGATGTGATTTCGCTTGCCGCATTTGAAGCAGCAGCGTGCTCGCGCAAGCTTGGTTCGTTTCTCTTGTGCTGAAAGTCTAGCCTGGCAGTTTTGCAACGTGTGCTGGGTGGTATCACACAAAGGGCACGTGGCCGCTCGGTAGCCAATAGTCTCAGTCGAGAGTGCAAGTGCGTAAGGGTGGCTCGCCTGTACGGATTCTTGACGTGGTATCGGCGATGACCCATACTGGGGAGAGTGACTTGGGTGTTCCATTTGGACATCTCGAATCTCAACTTGAGTCTGTAGAAATAACATGATGACGCGAACCTGCTCTTCCAGGCGCATGTCAGGTGTGTCGGCTGATGGTGTCAGTGCTGCTTCCCTTAACTTCTGTCGGTATAGTATAGCCAGGTCAGCAGGAAGGCACCGCATGAGAACACGATGTAGGACGACAGCGTAGTTGCTAGGCGGGACATCCAGCCCTTGAAGAGATAATGTTCTGAAGCGTATCGCATCGTAGAGTTTACGAAGCTGTACTGCAGTAGTTGAACTGTTGATCGCAGGCAAGCTCAGAAGCCGATCAATGTGATCATCAATTAGAATGTCCCGTCGTCCAAATCGGTCTTGTAGCGTCTGTACCGCGAGGTCATAATTTTGTTCTGAGAGTCGGATTCCTTCCACGGCTCGCTTCGCGTCATCTGTGAGATACGTGAGAAGGTATTTAAACTTCTCGATTGGCGGGAGTTCGGAATTGGTGTGTATCGTACAACTGAAATGATCCCAGAACCCCTGCCAGTCGCGACGGCTCCCGGCAAAGGTCGGTACTGGCAGTTTTCGTAGGGCGACCGTCCTGTGGCTCCTTGAGGTCAGATTTGGAGGAAGACCGCCAGACTGGGCTCTGTTGAGAGGGACGTGGGGCGTGATATTCGTGGTTTGTGGCACAGAGACTTGAGAGTCGAGGGCGTGTCGGACGCGCGTGAGGCTATGACTGATGCGAAGACGGTACTCCTCTGCTCCCTCAAGCTCGCTCTCAAGATCGTCATCTGAGGTGGACGTCTGAATGTCACGGTCAAGGCGGATTAGGTCGCTTTCTTTCTGAAGCAGGTAGTCCAGTTGTAGTCGGAGGTCTAGCTCTGTCGTGTTCTCGTCTTGCAGAAGATTGTCGATTTGGGTTATTGTTCGGCTGACGGCTGAGCGGACGATGCCGCGGGTTCTTCAACTGCGGTCCATCTCGTTTCCCGGGTTTCGGCACCAGTGTTAAGGAAGAGATCCCGGGCACGTCCGTTTCGATGGTGTCGGTTTATCGTTCCTTCACGTGCCGTTCATGATCTCGTGGTTCTGCGCTCCTCTACCTCCTTTTCCTCTCGTTACCTGCTACCAGATGGCATAATCTACAACAAGAAGAGCCCTGCCCTGATAACAGTTTGATAATCCGCACCAGATCCGCATCCATACTTTGTATTCACATCCGAACCGCATCTGTTAAATCTGGAAACACATTTGGCCTGCAATTTTGGGCATTCATTGCACATCACAAAATCAAACGAGAATGAAAAAAAACAAACTACATCTGGATGGTACCTCACAAGCCGTTTGCTAATTTTCGCACAAAGAACTCTTGAAGTCAGAATACGGGGAAAGTACCGTATTTGCACGAATATAACGCGAGTTTTTTTCAAAATTACGTGCTCCGAAACACACCTCGTGTTACATTCGGAATCGAGTTCAGCCACGAGGCGTGCGAGTCTGGAGAAAGCCAGAGGAGAAAGCCATCCCTCAGGCTCGATGCAAAATATCCGGTGGGAAAAGAAATGGGGGTGTGGAAGGGAATTTATTAGCTATTGGGCCACGTGGAGGGGCGAATAGAAAATATAAAAAAGCATTTTTATCGCTTTTGTGTTTGTACAACACGCGCACGCCGCAGAAACTCAGCGCGCGCACGTGCCATGCGGGAATGCGGGCACTGGCCAATTCGAGCCAAGCCAAGCTAAGACCACCAACCGCGTTTACGCAGTTTAGGCAATCGTGCAACACGAGGCATTTGTTTATGCAGAGGGACCAGAATAAGAAGTGTGATCGTGTACCGGATTCAGCAGTCTTTTTGTCTGCCTGCGCAATTTTTAGTTTCTGCTCCAGAGTGATCTGGTGTTGGTGCTTCTGCTTCGTGCCTTGTTTGGATTGTGGGCTGCCGAGGAGCCCACACGGAAGAAAACGGAACTACCACTTATCTGCGTAGTCGCCAAGTGGATTGGAAACGGAAGCACCTGAGCTGTGGGGATGAGTGCAGTCAAAACATAAACTGAGATTTCTTCTATTTCCATTGACTTTTCACATCTGCTATGCCCTTGAATGCGAGAAATTGACACGGCCTCGTTTCGCGTTATAATAGTAATAATTTTTTTTTTCTTTTTGAGGGCATCAATACCTGCCCTCGCGTTATATTTGTGCAAATACGGTAATTTCATTGCTTTCTGTTTTATCATGTTTATATTGTAAGCAATCATCCTTCCAGAGACACTTTGCGTCGCTGGAAAGATGACCGCAGTTATGAGATCGTCCTGGGAGTCTGCAACACACTGCCCAAAAAATGGACTAAAAAAAAAAACTTTTAATTTTTTTTTTATTTTAGCATTTCAGCAGACACAAATTTTCTACACTTGAAAACTTACAAAGAACATACTAGTAGTATTGTTTCATTTTATTTAGGTCAAACAACAGAAAAGTGGGAGAGGGAACGCGGTTATGCACTGCAGCGAAGCCCTCATAAATATGTATGTGGCAAGACGAAAGTACACCGCTAGGAAAATATTGCACTACACATATTCAATAATGGCAGCACCTCCTATTGGTTTCAGTTATAAATGCGAATCCGCAACTGCATGCTCTGAACCACGCAGGCAGTTGCCAAACATTGAGAAAAAGAAAATACACACGCCACAAGGAGGAGGAGGCTTCTACTTTCTTGTGATTTGTACGTTTTGGGTTTTCTATGCCCCGAGGAATGTTTTCCACTCTTCACCTCCCAAACAAGAAGACGCTTTCCCGGGACAGTTGATGCCCCTGCAGTTTTCACTTTTTCTAGGAACAGCATTTGCAGCGAGAAAAAACACCCTTAAGGGACCTTTGGTGAGAGAATCGAGCATTTCTCAAATTTCAAGCGATTTTCAAAACTAATTCCTTCCCAATTGGCACCTTTTTTTTTTTTAAAAAGCGATTTGCTCCCGAAAAATATTCAATGATGCACTTCACAGTATGACTCACTCATTCGCTCTACACACTGCAGTCGCACGCATTTACGGGCCACCTCGGCAAAAACAGATCCGGACCCGCAGATATCAGTCTGACCTGCATCCGCAGCCCCCGACATCCGCATCCGATCCGAAATCTGCCAAATCTGTTTAATTGTTGTCCAGATCCACCGGCCGACTGCGGATATCGATGATCTATGTGTGATTCACAGATGTGCAGCCCTAATGGGCTCCACCCGTTAGGACTGCTCCAATAAGACGGAGCTGTACAATGCGGGGTGAGCTGGGAGCCAACAGCCCTGTCTTTACAAACAAGGTGCATAAGGTTGTACTCCAAACAGTCTTGTAGACATTACTAGAAAAAAATTGATTACAATTACAATTACCCTCGATTAAAAAGTATTCAACTACATTACTTGATTACCTGAGAGAAAAAGTAATCGGCCAATACTTAAAAAGGCAACCTTACCTCTCTGATTACTTCACATTTCCGAAACGGCACATTTTTCTGCCAGTTCGAAAATGAGCCTTTCGTGCTGTCTATTATTGGATTATGATCACCGGATGACAAACTACTCATCTTAATCCGCTATTTTGGTAGACCATCCCAATGTCAGAGGATTTGTTAAAGAATTCTTTGGCACAAAACTTGTGGACATAAAGCCGCCATTAGAAAGGGGAGGGGAAACACTCCTTTGTACGAACCTGGAGGGACAAAAAATGGACAAAAAAACTATATTTAGGGAGCTCAAATTTACTGTCGAGACCGGTTATAACGAAATAGCGCTACAGCAAAGTGATCACAATTTCCCATTTCCATTTGCAACTTTTTAATGCATTTGGGTCTGTTTTTAGTGAAGGAAACTAAGCAGCTCCTGCAGATAGAGCAAAAAAAAAATGTTGTAATACCATAAAAAAAGAAAAAATCGGAAAGTTTTTTAAAGTTTTGGATTGCCGCACTTCGGTGCTGTAGCCAAGAAGCCACCCAGGACAGGCTGCAGAAGATGCTGGAAAGGCCGCCGGCGGCAGACTCTGCAATGTCGTCTGCTGCTCGCTCCTAATTTGGGAACCAGCTTTACCGCATCACTCGCGGAGAAGCCGTCATGGCATGCCGATAGGGGTGTTTGAAACGCAAGCGACAACGTACCGGCCGAGATGACGGAGACAGCCTAGATTTAAGGGACGGAGCAGTAAGTATGCCTGCATCTGATTGTTGCGTGTCCAGTGTGGCGAGGAAACTGGGCGGAGAGGCGGACATGTTTGCAGAAGCCGAATGCTTTTGAGTTTTGACTCCTTGTACGCAGGAGCTCGTTTTGCAAACACGGCCCACAAACCACGTGAGCCTGATCGAGCAGTTGCCCCATCTCTTAGATCTAGGCTCTCTATATCGACGACAGACAAGCTTGAGTGCGAATTTGGTGCTGTGTGCGCTTCTTTCTTTGCTTCGTGATCCGTGTCGGCGTGTTGTCGGTGAGGTTGCTCTTGCGCGAAAGCATACTTCGCTCAAGCCCCGATTCAGCGAATCATCGCCACTCAACGATGGAGTGTCCCGGCATTGCCGGCACCTCAACAGGGAAGACAAAGGCAATCTCCTTGAATCAAAAGTGTGCCATCCTCGACGAAGTGCGCATAAACGTAAAGAATGCCATCCACAGCCAGCGTCCTCCGCTGGGGCCAGGGGGGTAAAGGTGGGTGAGGAGGAGTGGCAAATCCCGTGCGCCGACATCCTGGGTCCCGAGTGAACGAACGCAAAAGAGAGCGACAGAACACGAGAGAAAGAAAGCAACGTTGCCATGGTAACGCGAAGAGTGAAAACTCTTAGCAATATAAACAGTGATAATTTAACGTTGTAAACTAAATTATGAGCTATTCTAACGCTTATAAAAAGCAATAAACTCATTACGCTGCATTAACTTCCCTTCTGTCGAAATCTCGGAAATCTGGTGGTTGCGCAGTTTCGTATTCCTCAACCGCGCCCAGCCGCGCCCCACTGGCGAAGCCGGGTACCGTATTTACTCGCAGAATGAACGCACTTTTTTTTCCGAAAAATCGACGCAAAGTTGGGGGGTGCGTTCATTATGCGAAGTAAAAGTTTTGTGTCTGTATTTACTCGCATAATGAACGGACCTTTTATCCTGAAAAATCGAACTTCTTATCTCATTGCGCGCGGCGCCCGACCCGTAACCTAAGCTGTGCAAAAAAGAAATCCTCTTTGTTTTCTTTTTCTCTTAGTTCCTTGGGGTTTTTTTTTTTTTTTTGTCCGCCTTTCGCAAGCTGTTTTGTTTGCTTAGGCGAGGGCTCTCCGCTTATCTTTCTTATCTCCTTGCTCGCGGCGCGCGACGCACGACCCCCGTAACCAAACTGCGCTGTGGAAAAAAGAAGAAAAAAAACCTTTTTTTTATTTTTTCTCAGTTCCGTGTTTTTTTTTTTTTTTTTCTTCTTTTTGCCGCCTTTCGCAATCTGTTTCGTTTGCTTAGATGGCTTCTCCGCTCCTCTTTCTTACCTCATTGCGCGCGGCGCGCGACCCCCCGTAACCAAACTGCGCTGTGCCAAAAAAAAAAGGAAACGTTCCTCTGGTTTTGTTTTCTCTTAGTTCCGTGTTTTCTTTTTGCCGCCTTTCGCAAGTTGTTTTGTTCGCTTAGAGCGCTTCTCCGCTTGTCTTTCTTACCTCCTGTCGCGCGGCGGCGCACGAACCCAAAATCCAAACAGCGCTGTGGAAAAAAAAAAAAAAAAGCTCCTCTCCATGTTTTTCTTTTTTGCTTCGGTTGGATCTTTGCGAATTTTTTTTAACGCCATTTGCAAGGCGTTTTGTTCGCCCACGCTGCCCATGCATTCGCGACCTCGCTGCAAAAGGATAAAAAAGTGCGTTCATTTCGCGCGCGTGGGGTGGGGGGGGTTTAAAATTTTGACGTCCGAGTTGGGGGTGCGTTTATTACGCGAGTGAAAAAAAAAGTCGAAATTTTGAGAGCCGACTTGGGGGGTGCGTTCATTACGCGAGTGCGTTCATTGTGCGAGTAAATACGGTATATGGTTTAGTTTAGCGTTAACGCGAGGCCGTACATCTGCGTGCTTTTCAAAAAGAAAGCTTCGAAAGGAACGTGAATATCTTTCCACCGGTAAGTTTGTGAATTGTTGAAGTTCACGAAACTGCTCTGATGATGTAACCGTGTTTGGGACCCAGAAGGTCTGCCTGCATGATCCGCCGCTTGCGGCAGCCAGAATGTATGGGAAAATGGCGGACCTTTTCCTCTAGAGTTAGTATGTATGATCTCTATGGCTGGGGCGTAACAGCTGTCGACACGGTCCGTACATAGCAGGATCTTTTTTCGATTGGAGCTTCTCACAGTTGGCGAGAAGCGTCTTTGATCTAGCAGAGTACAGTGAAACCCGTTTATAACGAACAGCATGAAACGCTACGATCAGTTCGATATAGCAAGTAGTTCGATATAGCAAAACCCATTTGCAAAACCCAGCTATGACTTTCCCGATGATTAAATATTGATCTTTAAATCGCTGCAGCCACCCAGATCCAGCAGTGAAGCCCTCAACGTTCAGGAGGGATGCAAAATCTCTAGCCTTGCTTTGCAACATCGGTCCGGAGACGGGCAGGTTCCGCGCACGAATGTCCCAAAAACCATCGGTACAGCGCTTTTTCCACCCTGTCGTATGCCGGCTTGCGGATGCGCCTGCTGTCCACGTTTGGCCGTTCACGGGCCTTGTTTCGGAAGGCAGACTTGTTTTTAAGAATTGTACTCAGCGTACTTCTGGGGATCTTGTAGGCGGCGGCAACGTCTGATTTCTTTTCGCCGTGCTCCACACAACTGATGATGTCGACCTTGTCGGAGAGTGGCAGAGCCTGTCGCTGCTTCGTCGTCATTTCGGGCGCGAACTAGCTGGCCCACACACTGAACAGAAAGTGCAATGGGGACAAGAAAGACAAAAACAAACGACGACCAAATTAACGAGAAGGAAGGTGGGAGGGAGAGAGAGAGAGCTTTGCCTGTGGTTGACGCTTTCAACGGCATGTGACAACGCTATGGAATCTGAAGTGCGATAGGCATATTGTGTCAAGACCCAAGTGAATGCGCAAGGTGAGGAGGGTCAAACTAGAGTGCCTTCAAATTCTCTTCGGCGGGACATGAAGGCCCCCTAGGGTCAAACTAAAGTGACTTTAGGTGAAACAGGGCGCGAAGGAAGAGGAGGCGAGAACTTCTCTTTCTTTCTCATCTCTTCGCTTCCGCCTTGTAACAACGCGCTAGAAAGATTTTTTTTAGCTTATCTCCATTTTTTAATTGCTTTTCTTCATAAGCAATCGCTTTGCACCTAAAAGATATTTTTTTCTGTGCCCCTTCGGAATCGCTTTTCTTCGCTTATTTTTGTTTGCAGCTCGCCCTTTTGGAATTTTTTTTCTCTCCTTCACTTTTTCGGGCGAAGGCATTGGCTGAAAGACAATTGTTTCCGTGTTTTTGGAAGCCTTCCCAGGGGAAAAAGTTTGATATAGCCAATATGTTGTTCGTTGTAAAAAGTACTTTTTACATACATTTTGATTTAAATTTTTCTTGAGTTTGATATAGACAATAATTCGCTGTATGTGGGTTCGTTCTAAATGAGTTTCACTCTATGCATGCAGGGAAGCCTCAACCACTTTCTGCAGGCTCAATAAACATCTGCCCATGACAGCCAGTGTTTTTTTTTTTAGAGCGCAGCTCTTAGGGGCCCGTTCCCGGCTTGAGCGGCGTCGGCGTCGGCGTCGCCGTCGGCGTAACCGCAACCCTCGTAACCCTCGTGAGGGTTACGAGGGTTAATCTCATGAGGGTTAGCCTCACGAGGATCACGAGGGCCACGAGGGTTACTTACCCTCGTAACCCTCACGAGGGTTACGAGGGTTAGTTACCCTGAAAAGGGTAACCTTCACGAGGGTTAGCCTCACGAGGGTCACGAGGGTTATGAGAGTTACCCTCACGAGGGTCACGAGAGTTGCCCTCACAAGGGTTACTAGGGTTACCCTCACGAGGGTCACGATAGTTACCCAGGTCACGTGACCCCCCCGGGGTCACGTGACCTGGGGATACCCCCTGAGGTCACGTGACCCCCCGTTGACGTCATAGCCACTGATGACGTCACCGGCATCCGCATCGTCATCGTCATCATCAATGATGACGTCATCAGTGACGTCACTAATGACGTCACCGGCATTCGCATCGTCATCATCATCATCACTGATGGCGTCATCAGTGACGTCACTGATGACGTCATCGGCATCGTCACGTGGCCCCAGGTCACGTGACCCCCCCGACGTCACGTGACGACCCAAGGTCACGTGACTCCGACAAGGTCACGTGACTCCGACAAGGTCACGTGACTCCCACAAGGTCACGTGACCCCCCGCCCCCGAGGCCACCTGACCCACCCCCCCCAGTACCCTTCCCTCCTCCTCCTCAAGAGCTGCGCTCTAATTCGGCGTTACAGGGAGTTGTAAACGGCTTTCATTTTTTTTCATGTTATTTGTATGAGCTCATATATAACGAAGAAGTGGTTATAGCGAAGGGATTTCCGACTCCCGTTTGCTTCGTTATAACTGGTCTCGACAGTAGATCACAGTTTGCTCGAAGGAACGTTCGCACTCGCTTGTGCCATGCCCGCTTAACTTTCAACTCAAAAACACCGAAAACTTGTAATTCGGAAAACGGCACATTCTTGTGGAATGCCGCCCACTTACCCTACATAACAGTAAGAGAATATGTTTTTGTCACACTTGACCTGTGACATTATTTGCTTTGGTTTTCTCGGAGGGCACCAGAGTGTAGAGATGCTTTGAGCAGGAGTTAAATTTGTTTTAGGAGAGGGGAGAGCACTTTAAACAGTGAATGAAGATGCAAATGCAATATTAACCATCAACCTTTGTACTAAAAGGCTTTTGTCGATAAGTCAGACTTCACTGTGCCAGGTTGAAACCCAACAAACCACTATGTAAACTGACCAGACAAAAGGCCTGGTCTTCTTTCGTACAGCTCGGTAACAACAGTTTCATTGTTTGTCGTTTGATAGCATGGACATATCGCAGCAACTTTAGTTTGAACTGTGGTAACTAAGGGGTCGTAAACTCGCAAACCAGAGGGGGGAAGGGTTGAAAAAATAGTAATGTTTAAAAGTCATTTTATTACTTCTGAAAGCAATCAAATATACTCCCGTGATCATGACCTAATCAAATAATCAAATGATTAAAAACATACTCCATAAAGTAATCGATATTTGATTACTTCAGTGTTGGGTAAAGTACATCTAAAAAGTACTTAAAGTAATTTACAAAGTAAATGAGCAGTTATGCACTTCAAGTAAAGTATGGTAGAACATTGTTAATATGTTTCTCAGGGGACTGCGGGAAAATAACATAATCTGGGAAAACATAAACAACTAGAAGGCAAACAAGGGCTGCGAGCTCGGCGGGACCGGCGGTTTTGAGCATAAAAACCGGGAGAATGTAAAAACCGGGAATGTAGGTATTGCTACGCGCATCTCCTAGCAAGTGCGCCTGTGGCCGAATGGTTATCGTGCTTGGCTCCCATGCAAAGGGCCGAGGTTCGATGCCTGGGAGCGGACGCATCTTTCTGTTATTTCTGTAAATGCAGCGTTCTTGTAAATTCGAGAACCCTGTTGCTTAAGGCGAGACACTGGTTCTAAAATGGACTATTTTATTTTTGCAGCTATACTAATGAAAATCACTGTGCATATGTGTTCCTTCTTCCTCAATTCAAATATGAAATCAGTTTCAAAATATCTCAATTAGTTTTCAAGTTATAAAAAATAGTGTTGCCTAATTTGGTTAATTTCTTACGGGTCGTTAAAGGGACCATGAAATGACCTTTTTACTTTTTCCAGATAACTTTTACATTAAACCGTCAATGTTCACTGAATGCCGAACAGGCATCCGTTTTCGTCTCGGTTTATTAACTTTTACACAAAAAATTATTGAAATATCGACTTTTTCATTCTCTCCAACTGACCGCAAAAGAAGCCGTGACGTAGACCGTTTCCGGAACCGGAAGTACTCTCGGCAGTAGGAGAATGGGAGTGTTAGCGGCAACGAGTTGGGGTGCGCCGGTAGGTTTTACTGCGCTGATGTCACCGACGCCTCTCATCGCCGCATCGCAGCTGAGCGAAATTCAATGAGATATGTTGCGCTACAGCGACAGCATGGGACTAGTCCCATACGCCGGTATGCCTGTTGGGAAGTGCAGCGAGTCTTGTCACCACCCCGTCATTGTTGGCAGAAGGGCCGGCCCGTGTCAGTCGTTTGCAAAGCGACGTAGATGGCGTTTTTCGCGGCCTCGGAGATGCAGGAGCGAGCCGACGTTAAAAAAGATACGTTTGAACTACGAGTGTCAGCAAGAGCCACGTAAATACCTGTTTACACTCGGAGCGGACGCGCGCGCTTGATGGAAGTCTTGTATTCGCGCTGTTGGTAAGCGCTTCGGGACCGTTCTTTTACGATTGCAACTCGATACTGACGCGACACTCGGCAAAGAAAGGTTGGACCGGGGTCGACAGTGACGTGCAGTCTGTCAGAATAAAAATGGCATACCAATAACAAAGTGCACATACCGTGTTACGAAGGCAATCCATACGGCGTTTATTTCAGCTCTATATCACACAAAACAAGAAGATAGAATCGACGAGAGTCCCTTTTCGACGAGTGTTCGTCAACACTGCCTCGGAAAACAAGGGGAAGAGATTGACCTCCTCACCTCTTAATCTAGAATTGAGGTCAGTGATCAAACTATAATACGGGAAGGGTCCACAAGGGTCGCGCGGGCATATTCCATTTAGCACGCCAGCCGGTCGTAGGCAGACGGTCTTGCGACGAAGCAACGCAGCGCCGAGTCGGAATGCCTGCTAGGCCTATACGCTTCGTCGGAGTCGGTGAATCCAGCGTTCTTGTTCGTCGTGGTCTGTTTTAAGTACTGTTTTCTTGCTGCTTGAAGTCGGCACGCGCGGGAAGAACACGTAGAAAAATAAACGTTCAGTCAGTCAGAGTTTTGAGAGGAAGGAAAACAAAGAAAATAAATGCTCGTCGGTCGCCGTCACCCAAGTAACTGGCGGCCCTGCCCTACTGCGCACGCGCAGTAGTTGCTTCGTTTACCACACGATAGATGGCGCTTGGCTCTCAGCATTATCAAATTTGGCAATTTTCGCGACACATCTCTAATTATGCTACAAAATGTGGATCTGAATATTATTTAACAAAACTTTTAGGAAACATTCGCCGGCTATTTATTGTTTACGATCGCGGTGCTGGTGAGGTAGGCTCTTACCCAATAGGCGATGTGGATTCGGCTGACGTGCACCGATTCTGCGTATGCATCGTAGTGAACAGGCGAAGGAAGGAGGGCGCAAAAGAGTCCAGTTTTCTTTTAAAAGTTCTATAGCAAATATTTTTTTTGGGCTCCCTATTTTTGTGTTTTTGTGTTTCTTTTCACACCTTTTACGACGTGCGGTGGATGAAACTCGATTTTAAAATCATTTCATGGTCCCTTTAAGGCCATTTCGAACAAAACTATTTTTTTTATTGATGTAGATGCATAGCTAAAGGTCTGCCATGCATTATAAAGCTATTTATATTTTCACAAAATTACATTATAATACAAAAATGTACTAATTATGCTAATTATGACACTAATGAGGTCGCATTATTTATCATAAAATTTTTGTTGTCATTATAAACTGAAAAAAAATAGCTTTACTCCACAGTCCAGTCCTTTCTGAATAAAACGGTATAAAAAGTTTCAAAATGCTACGATAAAAACCTCATGAAAACCCCCGTAAGGCTAAGCACGTTGACAAAAAACATGAAGATGAGAAAATCAAAGTTAAAGTTTTGACATTGAACATAGAAAATTGTGTGAACAATGATAAATAATAATTGCCACCAAGGTGTAGTGTAAGTCTTCATGAACAACTTGACATAAAAGATGATGTAATCCATTTATGGGAACATTAGGAAAAAAATATGAAAGTAAAGAACGAGTGAAATGTTGATAAAATCACATTTTCCTGTTTCAACGCTGACTACAATAAATTATGTGAAAACCCTTATGCAATAATAGTTATCAAGATGTAGTGTAGTGCATTCTGAACAAATCATTTTAAAAATTGCAATAATTTGCTTTTGAGAAGATTGCAAAAATGGTGAAGAATTACTGATATAGGCTAAAAATTGCTTCTAAAGTGATGAGCCGACAACTTTGGACAACGGGAGAGGCGAGCAAGAGTTTCAAGCTCCAAACGTAATTTTGTTTGGCCCTGAAAAGGGCCTTTGTTCCACATGGCACTGGAAAAAGCCATTACAGCTGTCCTGGGCTGTAATCTCGTGATGCTCCTGCCTGGTGTCGCTTGGAGAACCTTTCCTTCACGCTACTGCTGCTCTGGTGCACCGCGTTTGCTTTACGTAAACGGAGACTGTCCTTTTCGATGCTTTGGCGGACAAGGCAGTCACCGGTGGCGTAGCCCAGGCCTGCAGCAATGTACTCGTTGGTCGCTCTCCTTCCCTGGTTGTAGACAGCAACAGCTTCAGCCGCAGCCCTCTTCACGCTGTCCAGGGAGGCATTCGCATTCTTTGAAGTCTGCGTCCAGATCACCGAATGCAGGCTCTCACTGGCATTCTGCGTCTTTCCCTCACTACACCGTGCCAACAGGTCTTCATTGCTGAGCCTTTCAAACACTGGCTCCAGTGCAGCCCGAACACAATCCGGAAGAGGATTCTTGTGCGGCGGCGGAGGCTCACTGTTTGCCAAGGCCCTGTTGTACTTGCACCAGGACTCCGCTCCCTCGGGGCACTTGCTGTGGTCTGGGGCGCCGTCTGTGGAGGTCATGTGCAGGAGTGTGGCTTCCACCGCCCTCTTCATCCCTGGAACGTCATGGCTGTTGCTCCTGAGAGCATAGCCGTAATAGTTAGTGATCTTCTTGATCTTTTCCTGTGTCAGCTTTCCTCTCCCACCAAGTGACTCGCCTTGTGCCTTCTTCTTCTCAACAACGTTGCGCAAGGCAGCTCCCATCCGCTTGTGGACGTGGTTCACGCAGTCCTTCTTCTCTATCTTGATGAAGCCGTAAACCTTCGCTTCAGACAAGGCATGGAATGTCCGGCTGTCCCCATCCGAAAGGACGGTGGTGTAGCGGAGACCATGCTTGGTCAGAGACCTCTGGAACATTGTGAGCGCAGCCTCCACCTCCATACGGCCAGCATTGCAGTCAATGTTCCTCTGGCAGTCGTGGGTTGCGTACCAGTCGCTGTAGCCATCGTCCTCGGGCTCCGGTCCCAAGGCACATCCAAGGCAGAAGTTGGAGTACACAACATGGTCGATGACGAGGCCAGAGTACAACTCCACAATGCAGCCTACACCAATGAGGGAGCTGCGTCCTCGGGTCATCCATGATCCGTCGAAGATGACATCGATGTTGCCAATGGGGTTCATAAAGCCTGTGTAGAGCCCCTTGACGACAGCAACACTGGCGGCTTCACTGTCAGTTGCTGCATTCTCACATGCCCGCACAAGCGTTTTCAGGTGTCCCTGGTACGTCTTGTGGTGCAGGCCCCGATGAGAAATGTTCATGGAGGCACAGAAGTCTGCCAAGGCTGTCACTCCTTTGCCAATGGATTGGATCCCCTTCATGGCCCTCATGTTCACTTCAAAGGGAGTGATCTTTGCTGTTCCAGCAACCCTGGGAGAGGAGAACTGCTTCTTCTGGAAGTCGCAAGTGCTGCAGACGAGCACAAGCTTGACGGCCAAGCCGTACTCCTTGTCCGCGGCCTTGCTGAGCGTGAGAGATCCCACACCGCAGCTTCCACACCTCGCGTGCGCGAAGAGGTCGTTGAGGACTTTCATGTCAACGATGACAAACTGGGTCCCGGCATCGCTTGTTTGGCATGATCCGTTGACTTCAAGCAGATCGAACTTCCGCTGGGTCGCCGACTTCTCCAATAAAACGCGCTTGCTTTGCTCCGATCGCTCGGCGCGCTGCGCTTGCTCGGCCGTAGAGTAGTAGGTAGAGTCGACGCGAGTGGTGCCGGCAAAACTTGAGCCATCCGGACCAGAGCTTGAGGCCGCAGCATCGTCAACGGGAAGGCTAGCCGATGGTCCCGGCAGATCCAATGCGTTCGGCAGTGGCGCAGATCGTAGCGGCGCACTTGCAGGTGATGTCTTCCGCTTGTTCCACGCACGTCGCGTCTTCCTCCCGAACGTCCGCCGCGTACTCTCTTTCAATCGAGAGTCCCCCGGCATCTCGATCGCTCGAAATAAAACTCCCGCAACTTCGTAGCGAGAAACCAACGATGTCCGACGCGAACGCGCGAACGTAAACAATTTCGAAACAACGTGCACTCAGCCGCGGAACGAACAAAGCGACGGGCCAAAACGAAGCAGACGACGCTTCTCCACGCTCCCCTTGCGCTGCTGGAGGCGCGCGCGCCAAGAGGAGGAAAGGAGCAAAAGTGGAAAGGGGCGCGTCTTGGCCTATGACAGGCGCGCGCGGCACGACGTACCCGTGACGTACGCGCGCGGGCCAATGAGGAATCGTTATTCCGGTCGTGAAAACCCGCGGAATGCGGACGCTCTCCAAGGTTGTCGCGATAGTGAGTGGGATGAGGACGTAGGGAAGAGAACCAGCTCCCCAACAAGACCAAGATGGCCGCGATCCAACGATCGGTCGTGAAGCGACGCGGGCGCGCAGTTTGACTATTTTTTTGCGTTGGATTCGCGATTTGAGCGTCGCGGAGGCATCGTATTTATCGTTTTTTTATACTTAGACGTCGAATAGGACATTGAAACTTCGCAGGCAGGTACTTCAGACTATATTCTATCCAAACATGTGATTTTTGAAAAACCCCAAATTTCGCGATTTTTTACCATTTTAAGACCCGCGTCTCGCCTTAATCGAGGTCCAAAATGTTTTAAGCATCAAACCTTCTACGCCGATTGTTCTAGAAGCCCATGCGTGCGCATAAGGGGCTCCCTCTGCACGGGGAGGCAGAGTTGGTCTCACTCTTGCAATCGATCTTGCTGCTACGCAGACCTCGACGCCCGCGATGCAGTGCTGTTATCTTCCATTTCCTTTTTGGTTTGGCATGAGTTTGCCACATTAAATGTTTAGTTTCTCCAGTCATTCCACCTCATTGTTTGTCATTCGTGACAGTGTCAACCAGCTTCTACTGTAGTAAGCACACTGGGCACCGTGGAGTTGTAGTAAAGTACCATAAATACAATGTACTCTCAAAGTAAAGTACAATTACTTTTTTAAACAACCGTTCATGACGCCATTTCAATTATAGTGCTTTTTTGTTTTTGTTATTTTCAAACTGGCACGCTTCCCGAAACGAGCGAGGCCCCGACACGGTGTCGTCGTTAGGAAAAGTCTGGGGCAGTGACGACGCGAGCGAAGGTGCAAGTTTCCCCGGCGTTGTTGAACGGTGAAGAAAGGGTGTAATGTTGACGTTCGGTGACGAGCGGAGAGGGGGACGCATGATCTTCCCCCTTCACTCGATACAGCCTTGTTTGCCCTGTGGCAGGTCCTTTCCGCTAAACTAAAAGGGGCATTGGGTGCAAGCCCACCCGACGACGAGGCGACACGTGCCAAATGGGACAGGAAGTATACGTACGGTTTGACGGCGTTGGCCGCCCCTTCCTGCTGGGCGTGCTCCGGGTAGCGCTTGGCGTAGAACTCGTCCACAGTCATGCTGGGGATGCTGGGGTAGCCCACCCCGTACACCTGCTTCTGCAGCTCGTTCTTGGTGATGATGATGGGTCGCAGGGGCTGCACAAACGTGCACCACACGTATGTGTACTGTCACCATCCTATCTACCCGCCAACCCAAAGTCAGACCGGTTGCAGTGGGAAGTTAATGAAAGAAACCCTGAAAGATGCCCCACCCCCAAATATAATCCGCCTGCCATACAACGTTTTTTCGTGACATTTTTTTTCAAGATTACTCTTACCTCACGGAACTGAGTCCTACAACTGGGGTTCCGTGTTTTCGAAAAAATCTGTACAAATCTGAAAGTCAAGGGCTAGTAACTTTTCTGTCAAATTGGATTTATCCAAAAAAACTCTGAATTTCAAGGTCACAACAAATTCTAAAAAACCAAAAATTTTATTTTTATTTTTTAAATAAGCTTTATAAGAGCGCACGCAGGATCAGTGGTTCTGAGGAGGTGCCACTTCAGTTTCCTTTGAAATCTCACACTACTGACAAAAAGGATTTCCCTCTTAGCTTATAAACATTCCTTCAAAACAAGAATACCATTTTTTTTTTTTTTTGTTTTGAAAGTGTGATACAAACTTACTTACGACTTTTCAGATAATTGGGAATCTAACAAAAATAAAGTCTGATAAACCCCGAATTTTCAACAAACAATCAACTCTGAAAGACACCTTCCGAATTTCTTGAGAAATAAACTCCGAAAACAGAAAATCCTAGCTACAGCACATGCCGCGTTAAAAATAAAGGGCCCTATTTGGGTTGGCCAGTGCAACGCTGGCACGTCACCCACCCACCTGCGACTTCTGTGGCACTGGGGCCCGCCGGGACTGAGCTCCCTCCGCCTTCATCTGGGCCATGTACTGCAAAATAGGCTTCTCCTCTGAGCCCCGAAAAGGAATTGCATGAGACCGATTAGCCACGATGGGGGAACACTTGTGGGCAGTGGTGCTACAAGACAGTTTCAGTGGGACCTTAAAACAATTTCTCATGGGCCTCTGTAATTTTTTAAGAGGAACTAAAACAACTTATAGGAATGCTGAAATATTTCTGAAAGAGGCTCATACAATAGTTAGTGGAACCCCAAAAGAGTCTCTAAAAGGACTGAAACAACTTGTAGGGACTCCAAAACGATTTTCGAAGAGACTCAAACAATTTATAATGGAACACTGAAACACTTTCTAATGAGAATCTGAAATGATTTCTAGAGGGACTGAAACAATTTCTGAAGGGGTTATGAGCCAATTTCTAAAGGAACTGGGACTACATCTGAAGGGATTTTTAATGAGACAAACAGTATTGAAAGGGACTCTGAAATAATTTCTAAACAGACTGAGACTACTTCTGAGGGGACTTTGAAACAATTTTAGAAACAATGAAACAATTTCTAAAGGAACTCATAACAATATCTAGAGTAACTAGAGCAACTTTTACAGGGACTCTAAAATCATTTGTGAAAACTCAAAGAATTCTTTAAAGGACCCTGAAACAATTTGTTGAAGAAAGAATGAGATGATTTCTAAAAAGACTCTGGTACCCATATAACACCCCATTGTTTCAAAGCACCTTACGGTCCCTCTGCAAACAAAATCCGTCTGTCATCAGAACCTGAGGCCGTCTATAATATCAACATTTCACTGAGTCAAGAAGTTAATGGCTCAATACGGCTGCTTCAGTTGTATCGCCTAAATGGTTTTCAGCCTCATTCACAACCCCAGTGGGTTCTTAAGGCCTAAGAATAAGAAATTAGACAGTATGTTTTCGTGGGCATGTTACATTTGTTTTTGTAACATATCAATGAAGTATTACTCTAGAAATACCGTAAAATACGGAATGAACGGCCACCCAACTGAAAAGATAAATTGGAGAAAACATTGGGCGGGCGATCCTCATGAATCAGAAAGCAGAGTTTTACACAAAAGAAATGTGCCAGCAATTGCTAAGCATGGTCAAAGTAAACCAAAGAATATACTATGACCACATGCATTGAGCAGCAGCCTGCACCACCTAGCAAACAGTGGCAGCAGCAGTGAAAGACATGCAGACCCCATGTCTCCGCCACTGCCGGCTAAATGGCATAACCTGCATCATCGTCTTTGTTTTAAATTTTTCCATAGCGAGAGCGATCGTGGAGAAGAGGGCTGGCGACAAAGACAGAGCCAGTAAATAAAAACAACTTTGAAAACTCTCTTGTTGCAGTTCTTTGTTTCACGCACGCTTTACGAGTTTTTCGCTGTGCTGCATAGCGGTAAAATTAAGTTCACTGAATTATATTGGAGGGACAGCCAGCATTTCGTTTGACCTAGTGTGTTTCAGACTTTAGCCTATTCTATTTTAACCATAGGCATGGAAGCAGGAAGGAGTCCCATGTTGCATTAATTTGGTGAGGTGGGCAATATTTTTGCAGTTCAATTCAAGAATTCAGGGTATGCCTTCCCTTCCGCTTAATGCACTCCAACGAATCTTAAAAGTCTCTCATGGCAGAGAAGGCAGAAGGGGTAACTGAATCACTATTGGGCGTTTCCATGTCAGTACACGCATGTATTTTATATTTATGTAAAAAATACATGTGAAAACCACGTTCTTGGGACTCTGAAATGATTCAGCTATATGTGAACGCCATCACTAACTTTCTTACAGAGATATAACATTTCGAAGCTCCAGGTGCGGAGATTGTCAAGGTTTCACTTTGGTGCTTTGCAAAGTCGTCAATTTGCACACTGAAGCATTCACATGATAATAATCTTTTTCTATTTATTTTATTAAAGGTTTACAACATGTACGTAAAATATTAAACATTACAATAAAATATTTGTACGCAAGAAAAAAAGCTATGAAACATGTCAAGTAAACCTGTTTTACAGGCACATTCACAAATTATTTACCAACAAACTACTTCATATAAAATGTCGCAAAATATATCAAGTGACCACCTTTAGGTACACTTTACGCAATATATAAAAATGTATGCTTAGCCGTTATTGTAGATCTTGTTATAAATGCAGAAATGCAACTTACTTTTCTATTGTGATTGCAAAACATTGAGTAACATATGACTTCCTTAAAGGGAAACTGAAGTGGTTCAGTAGCCTCTAGGATCAATAATATCGAGATTATATTTAAATTTGGTGCACGAAGGCTCCAGATATTAATTCTAAAATTACCACTCAGCCTGTCCTTCCAGGGGCGTGACGAGGTATTAGGAGTTTTCGGCATCTCCACTCTCGCGCATCTTCAGCGCGTATCAAAGCTATACACGCACACTCTCGCTCTTTTGAAAAAGGTCACAGAAAGATGTCACGACTGGTGCCAGTGCAGGGGAATATGCCTGAAAAGCTTGCAATCGCACACGCTGCCCACACGAGCGACACACGCTTGGCGGTCCAAAGATCTCAGTATGATGTCACGACTGGTTGGAGGTTTTTCGTGTTTCCTCGCGTTTACAGTTACATCTTCGGGAAAACGAACATGATATTCAGATTCACGGCATAAAAATATGCCAGAATTCACCTCAAACTTGTTTTCTTCGAAAAGTGTTTCAGCTTCCCTTTAAGAGGAAAAAGACAACAAACCTTCACTCAAATCACGGTAGCCTATCTTCGTTATAGGGGCTTGACCATATGACGTCGGCTCCAAAGAAACATATTCTAGAACCGACAAAGACTGTACAGCAACACTTCTCTGTCGCTGTTTCTAGCTTAGATTTCTATTTGCGTCTCCCCGTGTTGCCTCCTAAGACCCCAAAGACCCATTAAAAGACATCTAAATTGAGTATTTATCCAAAGCAAAAAAAAGTCAAATTTGGGGGCTTTACGTGCCAAACCAACGACGGGCATCTGGCACGCCCCAGCGGAGGACTGAGGATTAATTTCGACCACCTGGGGATCTTTTGACGTGCAACCGAAAGCTCGGTTACACGGCGCCTTTTCCACAATAAGCCTCCGTCATATTGCGGGCACCTCAGCCGGGATTCAAACCCGCCACATGGGGATCCGTAGGCCGGCGCTCTTGCCTCGGAGCCACCGAGGTGGCTTTTTTATTCAAAGCACCTTAAGTGCATGCCTTAGATCTTTATAATGGGAAGGGGGGGGGGGATTTAATAGTTTTTGTAGATGCCAACCATGTTTTTAATTGAAATGGTACCTGAAAGATTATTATTTATTATTGTTTCTACAAGGGGAAGAGTCAGGAAGCTCGTAGAAAATATTTTACTCAAGATTTGTCGTCACTTCTCTTGAATAACCCAAGGAAATTTTGGAAGCTGGTTAATCCCAAAGCCAGTGCTGCACTTCACTTAACTGATAACGGGAACATTGTATCTGAGGAGGGGTGAGCTTCACTGTTGAATACGACTTTTGGTGCCGTGTTTACTCATGAACCACTGGGGGAAATCTCTCCTTTTCCTTCGTATTCAAACGATAACATGCGTAACGTAAACATTACACCGGACAGCATTCTTAACCTTATTAACAGCTCTAAACTTTCTACATCCGCTGGGTGCATTAGCTCAAAATTATTGATGTGTACTAAGGGCAATAGCTGTGTCATACTATCCAAAATATTTTCCCAGTCATTACTAGAGGGTAGGCTGCCCAATGATTGGAAAATCGGACGGGTCGTTCCCGTCTTCCAAGGGTGGTAATAAATCATCTGCTAATGACTACAGGCCAATATCTATAATCAATGTGTCATGTAAATTACTTGAACACAATCTATACCAGGGGTGGCCAAGCTGCGGCTTGCAAGCCGCATGCGGCTCTTCGTGTGTTAAAGTGCAGCTCACGGTTTGCTCCCCCACTATCCCCCCCCCCCCCCCCCCCCCCCCGCCTTCCTCCCAATAAGATGCCGACTCTTCAGACACTACTTCCCTCGCCTTGCTTTCACTGTGAAAAACCTTCTCGCGTGAGGGCTCTGGGTTTCATGGCAATGTGCTGAGCATACTGGTCTCGCTGCTGATAACAGCAGTGGTGCCTGCCGACAGTCCCTCGTTAACAAAAGGCCCAAGGAAGGTGGGGGGAGGGGGGAGGGATGCAAGGAAACCGAAATATAAAGCTAAGCTAAGGACAGCATGACTGTCTACACTCTACAACAGAACAGCACCGCTGTGCAGCCCTTGTCTGCTCTAAAAAGTCACTCTTCGGAGCCAACGTCGTTGGGGCGATTCATTTTATGATGATGATGAGCTAGCTTGATTTGAGTGAATGTTTCTGGTCGTTTTTTTCTTCAAGAGGTCATACTTTACTCAATGTTTTGCCATCACAAGTTACTTTAAGTAGTAACTGCAAACGGTTATGAAGAGTTTTGAGAAAAATTAAAAAAATGGAGTCTTTTTAAACACTGACATGCCATTTTGCCACATATACAAAAATCCATTGTGTTTCTGCATTAATAGCAAGACTAAAATAATATCTAAGCATATCTTTTTATGTATTCCTAAAATGCTTTTAAAGATGCACATTTTGATACACTTTGTGCCGTATTATACGAAGCAGTTGTTGGTAAATAATTTGTGGATGCATCTCTAAAACGTGTTTACTTGACATGTAGCGTTGCTTTTTTGAGTAGAAATCATTTATTGTAACATTTACTAATATCCTGTGTACATGATGTAAACCTTTCATAAAATTAATTAAAAACATTATTACTATATAACTGCATGCGTCGGTGCGAAATTGACGGCTGTGCAAAGTACCTTAGTGAAACCTTGGCAATCTCAACACCTCGAACTTGTCAATTTTAAATCTCCAGAAGAAAATTAGCAACAGCATTCACTAATAGCTGAATGTTCCTCCCAAGAACATGGCTCTCAAATATATTTTGTACATAAATATAAGAAGTATAACCCAAACTGTAATTGTATGACCTCACGTGGAAACACCCTATCCTAAGTCCTTTCCTAGCTTACCTTCAATGCTGCGTAGCTCCTCAATGGCATTGTTGACCCAGTACCTGAGAAGCACAAGGTAGTACTCCCGCTGGAAGACAAAGGATATTCGGAAGCTCAGTGTAAGACGCTAAGACCAGATAAATGACAACAAAGCACAGGAATGTGTTATCATAACAAATCAGTTGAAAAACATGGCTCCGGAATAATGCTGTGCCTACGTTTATACAGCCGAAAGTTAGTCTGCCTCAGTGGGCGTCTGGCGTATCAGCTGTAGGTGAGCAATTTAGCCAGTGAGGCACAACCACGAGCCGGGATCTTTAAGGTGCATAACGCAGTAGTGACAAACGGCCGCACGCCAGTACGATGCTCATCTAGATTGATATGGGCAGCGGTGGGAGTTGAACCCAGGATCCAAAAGTACTGCAGCGCGAGCTTTCGCTCCACGTGCTCCGAGCTGGTGTGCGCTAGCCAACTCGGCCACCAATCCCCCTGACCCCAGAAGCTTTAACCCTTTAACCACCAAGTTATTTTCAAAACAAATCTACGAACTTTCCCAGATTTTTTTTTATTTGCACATATTTTTTTCTTATGTCGTTCTGATTTTGGAAATACATTACTTGATTGGTTTCTAAATGGTATTAACACAAAACTTTTAAAAGAAAAAGTTGATTTTTATGGAAGCTTTCCCTCAGTGCATGTAAGAGTAATAGAATAACACGTGCTGAAATGCGCAGTATTTATTTGAACATACGCACCATAACAAAAGATCAAGTGCCTAGACATTTCTTCGTACTAGCGCTATCAAAGTTCCGTAAGTAATGATTCCTTGCAAAATTATTAGCGCAAGGAACACCATCATCTCTTCGCGGTCCACCGGTTTCCATGAAGAACCCCGTGCTGCAAAATGCGGGACCGCGTAGCGGTTTGTCTCTGTCAGAATGAGGTCGACAAGGTCCCAATGAAAAAAAACCTCGAACCAGCCCAGAATGTCTGTGCCGTCGGTGGGTTTCCGCAGAATACCAGGCACTGCACAAAATGGAAACCTCGGAGGTGCGGGTGGTGGGTTTTCAGTGTTAACGCGTTGCCACACTCGAACACTACCCAGCGTGTCGTCTTCTTCGTCACTGTGGTCGTCGTATAAGTCTGTTTCGTATTCAAAATCCATGTCCAACTCACTTTCACAGACAAATTCGATATCTTCATCGTCGCTACTGTTCGAACTGTCGCAAGAGAGAGCCCGTTTCCGAGGGCCGTTGCCAGCATCACTCAAGCGTGCTGCCTATTTCTGATCATTGTTGCAAGGCTAGATACGCGCCAAAGGCCAAAACACGCTACATCTGTGCGACCTCTCCTGCCCTCCAGTGCTAAAAAATGAAACTAAAGCCGATGGATGAACCTGTCTAATGTTTGGCAGTGAAAGCAAACCATCATTTTGGCTGGATGAGTGTGACTCGTCTTAGGCGATATTGGTACAACCTTCCAAGACGAGTACAGCTCGGGCTGGGTGGTTAAAGGGTTAAAGGGATGCTGAACCGAAATTCGGATTTCACAAAATAAGTTTGCAGAAGTGTTCAACAGGGCGCCACAAACCACGAAACATCACTCATATAGCCATATCTCTAGCAGATGGCCATATCTCTGGAAAAGAAAGGAGCGAGTGAGGGAGAATGTTGACGTCATGTAATTGCAGAAGAGCTGAGAAGAAGAAATGACCTTGCTTTGTTTCCTTTCCGCGCCGTCACAGAGCCAAAGCGAAAAGAGGAGGAAATGATAATCGCGAAGTCACGCGCCTTTTCGGCCTTGTGTGAGTGCTCTCTTCTTTTACAAAAAATACGATCCGTTAGAGATACTGCTTTACGAGCGACGTTTTGGGATTTGTAGCGTCCCGCCTATCGATTCTGCGTCGTTTTCTGAAATTTACTTTTCGGTTCAGCATCCCTTTAAGTGTCCTCCCCTTCAAGATGACACCAGCTCTGAAACAAACAACTATCATCATCCTCAAATTATTTCCGCTATGCTTTTGATGATGGCCAACAGCTTTCAAACTACTTTAAATGCTTGTTTGTGGAACTGAATTATTTATTTAATTATTCATTACACACCCTTAAGTCCCATAGGAATTACATGAGGGTGTAGTACAAGAACAAAAGAACATACTGCCCATTCTACATTAAGCGCCCACACCCAAATTTGTAAGATCTGAGGAAATATGCGCAGTACATTTATACGAAAGATTGATGACCGGACAAGCACCCATCCCCTATTTTTTCGCGATTATCTCTAAATTTTGAGTGAGCGCTTGCCCGGTATTTTACGGTAGCACACACAATAATATGGACTTTGTAAAACAAAATAACTTAATCGCAACAAAACTTGTTACCGAAAAATAGCTGTTATATTAATAACATGCTTTTGCTGTGTATAGGTGTCAACATAAGAAGAGCATGTTCCACACATCACAGGAGTCAGGACATGCAAAAAATAAATTATACGAGATAACTATATACTGCTAGGACCCATTGCATGTTCCTATAATCCTGCTAAATGTGTTTTGAAAACAAAGCAATAGAAAACAAAGTCGTGGATAAATCGATTTGTATGCGAGACCCTCGGATCTGCCCCATTCGAAAAGGCCGCCGTGGTTGTTGGGTTGGTGACGTCAGCTCCCCAAAGCGTGGTGATTGGTTCGGCCAAACACGAAACGAGATGATTTGTGTTTTTTAATCAGTTCATGTGAAGCGAGCATTAATCTTGATTCCAGAAACACGGCTTGCTCCGATATAGATGACTGTGAAATTGTAGGCGAAAATCGGGACTTTAATATTTATCGCTGCGACAGAAGACACCGGCATGGCGGCGGTGTTCTTATCAGTATTATAAAAGATATTCCCAGCCAACTTATATCGGCATCAAGTGTGCTGGAAATCAGTTTGGATGTTTTTAAAGGGACCATGAAGGCAATTTAATTTTTTTTTAAAAAGGTGTTTTCGGAAGCATTGTGGTCCTGGCATGCCACACAATTTTTTCTAGAACGTTGTGACTCTTATTTCTGTACCTGCTAATAAATTTGCGAAACCGTAACAAACCATTCAGATTTCTTCCCTTTTTCGCCTCTGGAAAGAGAAGTGACGTCAGGGAGCACTGTCGGCATCGGTAGGATTTAGTGCACACTCAGTGTGGTTCCGGTGGTTCGCTCTAGTGCACGGCGGTCTGTGAAGAAAACCTGGAAGAAATGGACGACAACGCCGCGCTTGCAAACAAGTTTGAGCTCCCGTTCAGGGACCTCACGCCGACTGAACGGGAGATGCTGCTAAGGACGCAGAACTCTGGATTGGCGCCTTACGAGGGCGATGCAGCAATGCTGCGCATTGCTGCATCGGTCGGCAGTTTATGCAAACTAACGTCGCCCGATCGACCGCACGTCTTTAGCCGACCTCCCGCACAACCTACTACTGCACATAAATGCGGCATGATTGGTGAGACACCAGTTCGGAAAGCGAACACGAGACGACGCACGAAACCAAAACCAAAAGTCCGCCGCCCCCGGCGCTCGTACCTCCTTTTCTTTTTTTTTGTCCATGGTTGCTCGATGCTTGTTACGCGCCCGAGGTAGCAGTGCGGGATGGGTTCACCCAGTGACAAACAGAGGGATCGCTTCAGATTATGCTTTGATACACGGTATGAAACCTATTAATTCCCAACTACAACTTCAAAAGATTATCCAACATTCAAATAAACTTTTTTCATCACATCTCACCACCAAATTCGAAACCAAGACCGCGTCTATCGTTTGAACCAATCGCCAGACGAGGAGCCCGTTGTCGTCACGCTTCGTCGGCGCACTTTAGTTCACCTTTCTGCCACCGCCTCGGTGGGGTCTCAGGCATCGTTCCCGGCGCTATTATTATTGCGCCTGTTTGCTCGATTGGTGCGGCACCCAAACTTCTGTTCGGGCTAGAACTAGGTCAACAGTATCTGAGACGTGCCTGACATCCATTTCAATTGTCGAATAAAACTTCGAAACTGCCTTCATGGTCCCTTTAAAGTGTTCCTTTAAGACACTACTCATAGGGGTTTATTATCGCCCTCCTGACGTATTATTGATTTTTACTGATTTACCTAGAGGATGATCCAGATGTCTTGTCATGTTCCTATATTGATTGTCCTATGTTCGTTTCCTTTCAGAGATTTTAACTTTCCCAGTATAGATTGAAGCGGTGCTGCTCCAAATGCTGTCACAGGCAGAGTGTCGAACCGAAATTTTTATCGGTTCGGTTCCGGTTCGGGTTCACGGCTTTCGGTTCGGTTCCGGTTCAGTTCCGGGGAGCAAAAAATAACGGTTCAAACCGGTTCGAACCGGTTCGAACCGGTTTGAACCGCTAAATTGAGAATATATTTTTCGTATTGTTCTGGCAATATACACTATTTACGCCGTGAAACGATTAATTATATAGTTTCTTCGATCGTCTGTGCAATTTACTTTTGTTTTTAGGTACCATAAATATTAAATTCAGTTCTTTGATTTCGACGCCACAGTAGAAAAAAATCTACATTAACATACATAACGTCGTGTTCATACGACTCCACATCCCTTTGTTTACCAGTAACATATATTTTACCTGAATCAAAATGTTTAAGTACAAGAGTAAAGAGTTGATCAGCTTCAAATTTAGAGCTATATACTGTGTTTTATTGTGCTTTCTTCGTGTTTAAGTAAAATTCTAAAGTTCAAGGTGATCTATTTACACGGTATAACATGTTGTCGCAAAGTGTGGTAGGTCGCCTAAAATACCCGTGGTTAGTACAACTTTGTGTCGCAGTGTTAAAAAAGAAATCGTGATTGTGTCTTTGAACTGAGGAATTAATTACATTACATAAAATTATGAAATGAGCACCTCGTGCTCATGCTAATTATGAAATAAAGTTTACGAAATACACTTCACAATATATATGTATATGATGACGACACAACTGAGCTAAAAGCAATTAAATTTTCAGAATGTAACAAAAGTTTTAGGATAATTCCTTTCAGTCTTTTTTTTATAGAAACGCCGAGCGGCAATTCAAATGCTTGTTGTTCTAACCAAACATTCTTTACACTCAGCACTGCATGCATGCCACTAATCATCCAGCAAGAAGTAATCGTAGTTGTTCACTCTTATACGCACCTTCGCACTCAGATCCAATCTGGCCCCAAATAGCGCTTGCCCAAGTGAACATTTTCTTATGCAGAATAATACCCCTGTCAGACGGGCACGTTAAATGACATTTAAGCAAAATGACATTACAGCTTGGCCAATCCGCGTGTTTAATACGCCGCGCTGCGCGTGCACGCGCCACGTGCCGAACCAGCATCACGAGCTGATTCGCCAAGCTGTGAATGACATTCGATCAAAATAACATTTACTTTGCCGTCTGACAGGGGTATAAGCTGGCATAGCCTGGCTGTTGAGGTTTGTTCTTGACAAGATGCCGGTCAATTTAATTTGCAAATGAGCATCACCTTTGCTAACTGATGATTTTAACTCGATAGCGTTAAGGAGCTCATGTCCCAGAAAAGCTGATGTCGGTGGCGTGACTGAAAAATCCTGATTGGTCGATAGGTTCACGACGTCAGAGCTACATACCCTTGCGCAGGAATTTCAAGGAACCCACAATGCTCACGTGAAACGTGACATCACGCGTGGAATGAGAGTGATTAAAACATGACATGTAATGTGAATTAAAGGTCGCCGTATGTCTCAAATGATTTCATTTTTGAAAGTAATTATTTTGCCTTAAAGAAAAAAAATTTAGAATTTTAGGCAGGATTCAAACCCACGATCCTTTAGCTGCGAGTCAGACGCTTTTCACTAGGAACGGCGCGAGCATCTGGCACGACAAAAACATGCTTTTTGGTAGGAGCGTTTTTGCAAGCAAAGTAGTTTCCGGAGTCACACTTTTTGATCTGCACCAAAGAAGCAGGGAAGAGGAACCTTTACAACACAGTATGTTTTTAAAACTCCCCCCTTCCCCCTCCCTCCCTCCCCCCCAACACACACACGCACACACTTCTTTATATAGCGAAGCTGTTAAGGGCTAGTTTCCCCAGTGTCGTGTCCGTCAGCAAACAATTGATGACACTTAACTCTGGACAGCTACCGCTATCTATAAACGACGACAGCAACCAGACAACCGGCTTGCCGGTTGTCTGGTTGCCGCCGTTGCGCATAGATGGCGGCAACCTCTCCAGCCTTTCCACTCAGGCTTGCCGACTTGCGGCCGGCCATTACTTCATTTACACCATAGTACAGCTATGGTGCCTGGAATGTGTCTCCGAATGGTGTGCTTACCGCGCTCAAAAAAGTGGTCCCTCGATTTCCGCTTGATGACGTAATAGAAGTGTCATGCTGTCACCGGTCGCGACCCTGGTGGTGACTCAGCAGCTGTGGTGGATATGGCAGACGCCTGTTCTGCAGCAGGTCGCTCCCCACTGTGACAGTCCGCGGAAGCTACAGCAGCCGAAAGCCTGGGACGCTGTGACGACAACGACACTCGCGTTTGCTCGAGCTTTTCGCCAGCATTTCTACGGTCAACCGCCAGGATCGCGACAGTCAACAGCATGACACTCCGGCTTCTGTGACGTCATTTGTTGCCACTGTGGGCCACTTTTGATGTATGGGCAGCATAGGACGCTAAACACACCAGTCGGAGACGCGTTCCAGGCACCATAGTACAGCTTTGCTGGTCTTCCTTCTTCACCAGAGTGGAAAGGCTGAAAGTATTCCTGAAGAATTGCCTCCTCCGTTGTGTGTGTTCATTCGACAATTTTATTTGACACTTGTTAACCGCAACCCTTCATTGCTTTTATTTTGCACCCCGTGAAGTTTAGATGGGTCATAAAACGACATCGGGTTGGAATGTTCATCATCATCATCATCATAAACTTTATTAATTGATAAAGTGAAAGGACCTTGCGGTCTCTGTTCGGTGCCCTTAGTCCATGGGACTTTTCCGAGGCGTACTGGTTCTCTGGCCCAAGTATACTCGCATAGGCCGCCACTAATTCAGAAGCTTCTCTGTCGCGGTGAAATTGCGAGGATTAAACGAGACTTTTTCGTTCAGTCTTGCCTTCGCAAAACTTGATTACGTAATGGTGGGATCGAAACCACCCGCCCGACGACAGTCGAGCGCGGCTCATGGATTGGACAGGAGGACTGCGTGAGCACCGTACATCGGCTCGTAACAATCAATGTCTTGGCAGACACTTGGGTAGTGGCTCGTGTCCAACCACTGCGGTGATGAGAATAGCCGAACTCTAAAGCCTGGTTCAGACAGTTGCGTTTGACTGCACTTGACTGCGTTGCAGCTGCTAGAAACTAGGACATCCCTGCTGCTTAAATCGCGTGCCAAGATGATTCCTTGGATTGGATTCCACGCTTCATTCGAAGCACAGATGTGCCGGTGACTCGCTTTCTGTTCTCGACGCAACGCACTCAAACGCACTTAAACGCAAGTGTCTGAACCGGCCTTAACAATGCCTGGAGCTGAGCATGCGTTTTGTTCCTTTTAAACCCCAGCGCGGCGGTATGATTAACGTTGGCGGCATAAGATAGGCTCAGGCCACATGGCCGCTTCTGGCCCCGAGTTGAGGGGATGAACCATGCTCAAGTTTCTCGAATTTTTTGACGACTGCCATTGCCTAGAAAAAATAGCAAAGCCAAGTTCAAGCAGTTATTAACGTTAGGAAGTGATCCTGAGTAGTATTTAGTAATGTATAGAAATATTTTTATGGCTCCTATAAGCAAAGTACAGAGGGAGTCGAAACTTGGGCAATAACTTGAGAACGACGCTCGTGTGAGACTTACAGCGACTGCCAACGTTCGGCTGTCTCTCTGAGGTCACTAAAATATCCTTTTTTTTAGTACTCCTTCCGCACATACGTGTAGTTCTATGTAACGTCATATTATTAAGTCACATTTAGTAATTTCAGTACTTCTATTCTCAGGGACAGTGCCGTACCCAGAAAAAAATTTTGGGGGGGGGGGGGGGGGGGTTTTGGGAACAACGGCGGCCATTTTGAAAATGTCTATTGTCTTATTTTCGCCTATGAATCATGTGCATTGGTGGCATATAATGGAGAGTTATAGCAAACCGGAGAACCGGTCCCGGTTTGGTACCCGGTAGCCGACCGGCGCCACTGCGCGTGCGCAGAGGTGGAGATTAAAATCGGCTGGCTGCAAGTGCACCGACCATGTACCACGCACTGTACCGGGGCTGGTCCTCCGCTTTGCTAAAAAGGTAATAAAAGGATACTTTCAAATCGCTTGTAACCTAAAGAAAAAAAACTGTCAGAAATTTAATTCCTGGTAATGGAAAGGAATAAAAGTTGGTGTATAACTTTTGCCGATTCACCTGGACGACCCTGCGTTTTATGAAAAGTCGCTAGTTGCCTTCGCCATGCCGCTACCACCAAGCCTAGAGGACCTCCGACCTACCACCGACTGCCAATGAAATAATTTTTCACGTTCAGAGCAATCGCTCTCGTGAAGTTTTAAACCCCAGTTGCAATTCGTATCCATTCTATTCGTACTTAGGTCGAGGTCACAAACACGAAATCTGCGCATATCTTGAGTGCTTTGCGGGATTCGGTACATCAGGGCCGTACCCAGAAAAAAAATTCGGGGGGGGGGGGGTCAGAACTCCCTAACCCCTCCCCCCCCCCTGGTTACGGCCCTGAGTCAGGGACATCTTTTGGATGCAGTTCAGCAACAACGAAAACATATTTGGGTGCCTCAATAATGTGAGATGGGTCTTGCAACATTTTTTCTTGTACTTTCAATAAATAGTGTTAAGAAATAACACCCAACGTTGATAGCCTGCGGAAACATCCATTAGTTTTCCCCTAATAGCAGATGCAGAAAAAATAAAGGAAATTTAAACAGGCGGCCTTGTTTTAAACAAGCGGCCTGATACCGCCAGTGTTTATCACAGTCATGCTCTAGGCGGCTAGGGTTTGGAAGCCAAAAGCTTGGGCTGAGCTTCAGATATTGTTAGAGTTGGGCTATTATCATATGTATTTGACATGAGCCCTTACCCGAATATTTGGCGATGCGGATTGTCATGAACCCGAGCACTCGACTAGGGGTTATGAAAATCGCTTACGTCCCCGTGTCACGTGATTCTCGGTGCGAAATCGTGATGTCATGTTACGTCATGCTGTCAACAATGTTAATACATCTATACTCCGCGACTACTTTTCTTGGCAATGCAGTGGAAGGTACAGGCCCGCGTCCCCTCTCCCATTTTGAGTGTACGCGGATCTCCTCCTCTCCCCGGAAGTGGGGGAGGAGGAGAGCCTGCGTACACTCAAAATGGGGGAGGGGACGTGGGCCTGTACCTTCCACTGCATTGCCAAGAAAAGTTGTCGCGGATTATAGTGACTTCCTTAAATTAAATCGAGCTGACGCAGTGAGTCACGCGACGTCACGAGGTCACGTGACAACATGTATTGATACCATGACGTCACGTGACAACGTGACACATGGTTAATCATAGTGCCATGAAACCCACAATTTACCATACTTTTCAATTCTGTATATGGCGATTTGATCCATTGATAGAAATACAGCCGCCAATTTTTTATTCCCATATGTTCATTTTGTGATACTAACAAAAAAGAAAATAAATATTCCCTTGAACCGTTTTGAACCGGTTACCGTTATATTTTTTTCGGTTTGGTTCCGGTTCAGTTCCAAGATGGCGGCAAAGATTTCAGTTCGGTTCAGTTCCGGTTCGGCTAAAAATAACGGTTCTGTTCCGGTTTTCGGTTCGGTTCGGTTCCGGTTCGACACCCTGGTTACAGGGACAATCGCCCGTGCATTCCTAGATTTCTGTTTGACGTTTAATCTCACTCAGCTAGTTTTTTTTGCCCCTAGTCATGGGCAACTCTTCTAACACTGTAGATTTAATTATTTCTGATAACTCTACATTGGCTCATTCAATTTCCTGCCCAGATGGGTTAAGCGACTACGGAGCACTGCATTGTTTTCTTGATGTTCTAACCCCCAAGTGCATGTAGTATGTGGAAAAGGAATATGTTTGTACAATAAGTGTTACTCATTTAATTAATGTTTGTCTACTGGATTACTTTTCCTTGTATATCGTGGATTTTGAGTCTAGAAGTGTTAATGACAGTTGGTGTTTATTTCGCGAGAAGCTGCATGGTCTTACTATGCTCTACGTTCCTTGTGCCATACTTAAATCTCGTGCCTCGAGCCCATGGTTTACTCATTCACTTTGCTCCCTTTTCAACCGAAAGAAATGAGTTTTCCATACACTCAAATCTGTGAACATGCCAGAAACTTGGTTGCAATACAATGTTTGTGCCCAATAAGTATAAAACTCAGCTAAGTGAGCGTAAACTTAGTTTCTTTTATAGTACATTGCCTCGTACATTACAGACCAACCCCCGTCAATTTTGCTTCGTAATGAATCCTAAGCCACATTCTTTCATTAAGCTAGTTGATGATTTTGATATTCCCATCCAGGATAATGAATGTGCATCTCTTTTTAATGATTGTTTTTCAAGTGTTTTTACTGATCCCACGTGTCCATCATGCCTCTCCCGTCTTACACGATTACTTCCCAATTGATCCTATTATAATCGATTACAATGGAATTGTTAAAGTTATTGATTCTTTCAAAATACCTTTGTCCTGTGGTATAGACAATATAAATTATAAAGAGATTTGTAGCACAAAGCTGGCCTCTGCCCTTTTCTTAACCAGAATATTCCAATAATTGCTGGAGATGGAAGAGGTACCCGAGAATAGGAAATTTGGCAGGGTCGTCCCGGTTCACAAGGGTGGCATTACAATATCCCTCTCAACTAATAGGCCAATTTCTCTGAATTGCATATCTTCTAATATTCTAGAGCATATCATCTCCAAACATTTCTCGATTATAACAACTTTCTCTGCAGCCCTCAGCATGGCTTTCGCAAGTCCTTGTCCTGCAAGACCCAACTTGCCTGTCTTAATAACAACTTTTTTCAAAATATGGACTCCCGTTCTCTAACTTATGCAGTGTTTCTCGATTTCGCCCAAGCTTTTAACAAGGTCCCACATAACCTTGTATTTCATAGATTATCCACCTTAAACTTCAATCTTCGAGTACTGCCATGGATTATTTTGTACTGGCCTGCTTCTACAGCAAAAACTGTGTCCCTACAATTTATATTCATTTACAGAAGCCAGCTGGAAGGCAAAAATATATCCTAATGCGCAGAAAGCAGTATGATTGAAAAAATCAAACGTGGCTTTGGATAGATTTTTTGTCGTACAGCATCAATGGAAAGTTTCACAACCGAGAATATCTAATAAACTGAGCAGAAGTCACTCTGTCCTGTAAAGATGACCAATTTTCGCTCGAAACTAGTGCCAAAAAAAAAAAGGAGAAACCGCCCCCACCATATGAGAACTTTTCTGCTCAATCTACTTCACATTTTATATTCTCTACTTCACAACTCTTTACACTTTCGTTTATCTCTTTTTCTGTCTGGCCACGCCCCATCTGTTGCTTCCAGGCGGCCCCCGAGCGTCTCCGTTACCAGCGGCCTGGGCCGTCCCTTCCGGTGTCTCCAGTTACATCCGCCAGGCTGCCGTTGTTTGCTCAATAGGCATGCACATACCTCATTCACACCCTTTTTCTCATTTTTTTTTTTTTTTTCTTGGCCGTTTTGAATTGCGAGGAGCTCTTTTGGGCCCATTCATGTTGTTGCCAGTTGAAAGATATTTTTGTTGTCCCTTGTCCGAAGTTTGCTTTATCCTTTCTGTTGCCAATCACTGTTACCAACACGCTCTTGAGTTAATGTGGACACACCTTTTTAGAGCCTATGTTTTGTCCAAGCCCAAAGAGTGATTCCTTGGAATTTGACCCCATAGCCTTCTTTAAAGGGGCCCTGCAATGACTTTTTGACTGGTTTTTAATTTGCACTGAACCTGAGCGTACTGATCGTAGTAACTTAATCCAACTTTTCTTTTCTCGAATTTCGCTTTATTTTAAAAGTTATAGGCAAATTAGAATTACAAAAACAAGCAAAAAATAACCTCCTTCATGACGTCGTAGGTCCTGCCTTGAGTGGCCTTGAACTAGAGGAGGAATAGTGAGCTCATCGAGCACATACGGCTGCCGCACTCTGTGCCGACGGCTCGAGAAGGCGCCACTAAAGCACGTGTTGGATAGGCTGTATGAAGCGGCCGCCAGGGCAGCTCGCATTGCATTTGCAGCGCGACTAAACACTAATTCGGCATAACATTTCATTGGCCACAAACGACAGCAAACACGAGGTAAAGATCAGTTCAGAACGGGAGCCACTTCGCGCTGACGCACCGCCAAATGGCCAAATCGCCAACAGGGCTTACGCCGAAGGCCTTCGGAACGCTCGGAACCGGTCGGATTCTTGAGCCGGTATACGACCACAGCGCCGCCGCATACATCCGGGACCTTTCTACTCTCCTCGTTTGTCGTAGCCTCATCCCACTAGCCTTTTCTAGTATGCGCCGTTTTTTTCTGCCGCTTGGTGGCGGGTATGTCGACGGGTCATTTCTCGTTTCCGTACTTTCTAAACTGCATTCGTTTCTTTTCTGATCTAAAATAGTGAACAAAAACTACTTTCATACATAATTGAAACGGTTCGCGACACTTATATTTTGTATCTCGACTAAAAAAAAGCTCTTAGCGGCTTTGACCAGTGACAAGCCCAGGACCAAAGACGTCACATTTTGCGCGCTTTCGGTACCGCGGGCCGCCCTCGTCGGTGGAGGAGGTTTCCGCGTCGTCCGGTTAAAATATGACGCACTGATATTTAGTTACTCTCTCCGTGCCCGCTGGCTTGCCTCAACCCCAAGAGACGTGGAAACCGCAAAAAAGGTAGACGCTTAAATATGATTGCAGGGCCCCTTTAAGGCCTCCTGCTTCATCTCTAGGTTTTTTCTGCTTCACCTCAGACTGCGGTTCATTGGACTCTGTCTATGCAAGAATGTCTCCCACCAAGGCGTGGAATTGGTTCTGGGGTGCCGCTGCACCAACTGGTCTTCCTGCTACCGGATCATGCAGATCGCCAGAAAGGAAATCGCCCTCAAAGTTTGTGTTGCCCAGAACGTTCTTCCAAGCCACATGACAGCGATTTTCGGGCCTGCTTTTCGCTCTCATCCTTCTTTCCGGTTCATCGTGGGTGCCGCTTCGAGACAGCGTGAATCTTCTTGGAAGCTAGTAGTTGTTGGCGTGAACGCCTCTAAACCAAGCCCCAGGACAACCAAATTTGAGCCTCCTGTTCTACTATGTGAAAAGCCTCTGTCTACGAGCACTTTGGAGCTACTCTGAAAAGGCCCTAAGTTAGCTCTGGCCCTCCCAACTAGGAAAGTGGATCAGCTGGTGTAGGTTCATCAGGTGGCAGCATCAATACCGGAGGATCAGCGCAAGGACTTCCTCGGTTCAGCAGTCAGTGTTGGGTGCTTCCACCCGTTTCCTCAACCAGGCAAGTTTCCCATTCATGCTGCGGTGGAGGAGTTGCGTCAGGGACACTTGAAGCTACTTGAGGCTGCCAAGACCGGTGTTTTTGTTGCTTTGGAGGAGGGAATGTATGGGAGTAAGGCAAATGACGCTCTCTCCAAAAACTTTGACACATTAAAGATGCTGCCTTCCGATTCTTTTCGAACCAAGACCAAAGATTTGTGTTCTAAGATGAACTTCCCAAAGCTCAAAGGTCTCATTGGTAGTTCTTCAAAACAGTACCTTATGTTGTTTTTTTCACTGCTAAAATACACAAGCAAGGTGTCCCTTTCAGAAGTATTGTTTCTGAGAGGGGTGTTGGCAGAGGCGTCTTGGCACCTTTTTGCAAAAACATCTGCTGCATCTCAGACATCATCTGGTTCCGCGTGTGCGTCTGGTGTCGGACTAACGACGACGACAACCCACAGACAGCCTCAAGAACAGAGCACGTGCAATCATGGAACTGACGGCCTACCCCAACTAGCTGCCGATGCCCGGTCTGTACCAAGAGCACATCTCGTGTAAATACTTGTACATAGACTAAAGAGCACTAGTAACGTCTCTAATAATGTCTAGCAACATCTTTCTAACGTTCAACTCCCTCAGCCTTTTAGGGTTTCCGACTCCCTTGAACTGATATCTCGCATTCAGCCCCTTCATTCATTTTCCACTCCACTATCTATTTTCTCCCTAGACATTGAGGATATGTATTTTAATTTAAACTCGAAGGTTATCCTGGAATCAGTTTCCAGTGCCATCCAGGAGCATGGAATTAGTGACTTCCAGAATTCCTCCGGTGTCTCGGCCTCTGGCTTTGTTGACTTATTAGCCCTTTACTTACAGTCGACCCTAGTCGAATACGAGGGGAAGATTTTAAGGCAGAAGAAAGGCGTTTGTATTGGTTCCTGTCTAGCTCCCATTCCGAGCGAGGTTTATCTTTCGTTTGTGGACCGAGCTATAAAAGCTCAGCTGGATAACACCTCAGTTGGTTGCCAGGTCTTCAGATTTGTTGATGATTGCCTTGTCTTTCACCCAGGATCTGAATCGCCCGAGCAAATCATGGAAGCTTTCACATCTAACTCGTCTGGACTCAGTTTTACCAAAGAGAATCCTTCACATGAGGGCCTACAGTATTTAGAGCTCCGCCTCCACCTCTCCTCTCCGGGTCTATGCCAGCAGAGGACAAAAAAGCCCGTGCTTCTTTTCTCTAGCAATCATTCTTAATCAGTTAAACACGGTATCGTAAAAACCCTCTTTATGTCGTCCTTTTCAAAGTCATGCCCACACTTTTTGGAAACAAGTCTTCATTTTCAGCATCTTAGGCTTGTCAACGCGGGGTATCCGGAGGACCTTTTGCGGAACACCTTGGAGAAGTTCATTCTTCGCATTAATCGTCCTTGTGTAGCAACCAAGAACAGAAGGCCGGAACGATTTGCCATCATCCTAAACACGCACAATTCATTGCACCGTTTGAGGGCTCTCGGATCCCACTTCAACGCGAGTGTTGTTTTTTCTTGTAAAATGCGGCTTAAGCAGTCCTGTCTACGAGTCAACAACCAGGAAAAACCCGTGCAAGGAGGGAAAAGTTTATTCCATTCCTTTGTCTTGCGGGAGGCAGTATATTGGGCAGACAGGAAGATGCATTAACCACAGACTCAGAGAGCATAATTTAGAGGTTTCCCGTTTGTCGGCTGATTCCTTTCACCCCATAGTCGTTCATGCCCGCACATGCACTGACTGTGTTCCCTGTTTCAGGAACACAAAGGTTCTTGGAAAGCATCATAACAGATTCGGTAGAGAAATAATCGAGCCATTCAGCATGAACACTGCTGAGAACAATGTTTCCGCACCTCCCCTTTTTCTCTCTAAAGAAGAAATAACCTACTTGAATCCGGAATTAGCGTAGATTATAACCGCCCCCACCACACGAAAACTTTCTCTGCTCACTTTACTTCACATTTTATATTTCTCTCTACTCCACAACTCTTTACACTTTCCTTTAACTCGTTTTCTGTTTGGCCACGCCCAGTCTGTTGCTTCCAGGCGTCCCGTGCATCCCGTTACCAGCGGCCTGGGCCATCCCTCCTGGCACCTCCGGTTACATCGCCGCGCTGCCGTTGTTTGCTCAATAGGCAGGCACATACCTCATTCACACCCTTTCTCTCTTTTTCTTCCGGCCGTTTTGAATAGGTGACCGGCGTTTGGCAGCAGCCGCAAAGCACTCTGGGTAATCTTCACTTCCGGTTCGTAGCTAGCAGCCGACGCAGCCCCATGACGGTTATGGAAGCGTGAGCGGGTGTTGAAACCCGATCAATCCGGGCCACCTTCCTCTGCTGCTGGGCGACTTACGCACTTCTAAACGTTTCAAGTTACTTCTATGGGTATGTTAAGTAGTAGTCGGTACGCAGAAGCATCGAGAACGTCCACGAAAGCGCAGAGCGAGTGCGGCCGGCGGCAAGCTGCACTCGCACCGCGCTTTCCAGGTCTTCGCATGAAAACTCAGGCTAGATGTTTCGTTTTCCTTTTGAGCCAGCGTTTTTCATTTGGGTTCTGTTTATTTTTGATGGTTCGTTAGATCACATCACGACTGAAATAGGTGCGAATGTACGCCGTAGGACGCGGCCAGCTGAAATGCCCGATTGGAGGTCTGGCGTATTTTTCTCATTTTGTTAGAACACCTGAAACTGGGTAAGAAAATCTTGAAGCAATCAAAAGTTGAAGACAGGGAAAGAAGTCGGTCAGACGGCGTTTCAAACTGAGCTAATATGTTTTCTCGCGCGATTGAAATGCCACTTCCGTACACAAGTTAGTTTCGATGACATCAGATTACGTGACAATCCTTGCTTTTTAACACTAAAAATTGGTTTTCTCTGTATGTTTATACAACCTTGATGGAGATGCGCCTCAACGGGTAATCGGTCTCTTAGCTGTAGATGAGAAATTTAGCCGGTACAGTACAACCGCTAACGTTTTAACGTGCATCACGCAGTAGTGATCGCACGAACGCGTGCCGGTACGAAACTCATCCAGATCGAAACGGGCGGGTTCGGTGGGGGACCGAACCCAGGAGGTTCCCAGCGTAAGCTTTCGCTCCACGCTCCGAGCTGAGACGCGTTAGCCCACTCGGCCACTTTTTCCCCTGCTTTTTAACACTCACGCGTTTTTGGTACTTCAACTAAGTTGTCCCCCGTGAACTGTCATAACCCCCCCCCCCCCCCCCCTTTCACGTTTTTTTAATGATGTCGAGTAAGAAAGCATGCATGAACAACCACCGATTCTGATATGAGTTACACAGGGTCGTACTACTGGTTTATTATCAGTCAATATGAAGGTGCTGCCCATTTGCTCTTACTTCTTTATATTGCAGCAAGCTGACCTGTTCTTTTGTTTATTTATATTATAGTAAGACACCCATTCACCGCCGCTTTGCGGGAACAGTCTGCGGCGGCTCATTACAGAAAAAGTTAATCCGAGCTGTCGATATAAGAATTAAACGGCATGGTGATAGCACTGTATGTCGACGAAACGTCATGGCATGAACTGATTGCCTGCGAGATCGCATCTCGCGTTCTCGCGGATGCCTTGTACGGCAAGCAGTGCTCACCGCTTCGCGGATTAATCAAGACCTTTTGGTGGGTGCCAGAAGTCTGTAAGAGATCGTTATTTCCCGCGGCCCCTACCTGAAGAAAGAACAGGTTCTACTGGCCTGTAACAATATTGGCCGCGCATAAACGGTCACCGACGTTTGTCTGTCACAGGTCACTTCGCTCCATATCACTCGCTTAAGGGGGGACACTACCCAAAACATTTAATATTTGAACCACTTCTCTGATTTAAATGACATTTACAGGGCTTGTTTCTGTTGATGTTGAGAACATTTGTGCCAAATTTTGTTAACCTGGGTGAAGCACAAAACAAATGGCAAATGTTCAAAGACGAAAGTGGGCGTGTCTGCGTAGGAAAACTATCGTTTTGAAATTATTTATAAATTTGTTGTTTTCATGTGTTATATTGCTTTAGGACAGTTCAGAGCAGATAACTATGGAGCTATATTTTTATATTATACCATCTTTTATGACAAAAAAAAACACAAACACAACTACTGTTTTTTAGATTTCCATCCTTTGTCCAAAATTTTAGTTTTTGAGCATGAGAATTGACAAAAATAAAAAATACAAGCTGATAGTTATCTTCCTCTTAAAATTTCACCCCAGAAAAACTTATAAAAATGAATCCAAGCTACATAACAGCAAAACGATAGTTTTCCTAAAGTGAAATTTATGCCAAAAAGTGGAACGGAGAAAGATGCATTCAAAGTGCTCCAACCTCTACCTTTTCTTTAGCATCAGTGGACCGAAAATAATTTATAAAGAATTCACTATGCGGTGTAAACTAATGAAACTTCCTGGGAATACTCTCTAGATGTTGGTGGATGTAAATATAACATTTTTCAAAAACAACTTTTTTTGCAGAAATAGATTTTTTTTGGGTAGTGTCCCCCCTTAACAGCGACGGCCCATCGTTGCTTCCATGCTTTGTTCCACGGGAACTGGAACATCTTATGCCCTCTATGGCTTGCGTTAGAACAACGTACCGCGGAGCTGTGAACCATTTTCACCGCGAATACAGCGCGGCTACCACGCCTAGAAGGGCTCTCGATTCAGCTGGACGAACCACGACCGGCTCCGGACGAACCGGAAGCGTGAAGTCACGTGGTGCCTCGCTTCGGATGACAAAACTTCCGGCTCAAACGCCGGTCACCTATTGCAAGGAGTCCTTTTGGGCTCATTTCTGTAGTTGCCAGTTGAAAGAAATGTTTGTTGTCCCTTGTCCGGAGTTTGTTTTATTCTTTCTGTTGCGAATCATTGTTACCAACACGCTCTTCAGTTAATGAGGCATGGCATCATGCCTGTTTTCTTTTGAAAGGATTAATGAGCCAAAAGGCACATTAACCCAAGAAACCGCATAAATCAGTCTTCTTTTCTAAATTGTTAGGTAAAATACCACAAAGGAGTTTATTTAGATAATGCAATTGTTTAGTTAAAATATGGAAGCATGAGTCCACCTGAAAATTGATGAAAAAAAACATTCTTACTTATGGGCTCGGCTAACTCGTGTGTGAAACTATGAAATGACATGTTGGTCGACTGTGTCATTTTTTGTTTTGGCAAAATGACGAATATAAAAGGTAAGTCACTTGTATTTTCATTCCACCCATTCTTCCGCTGTAATAAAGGCCACAATGGACCACAAAACTACCTCATCATTTTGCAAAAAAAGATGTGCCGAAATCATTGCTGTGGTTACGCCGATTCTCGGCGAAATGCGTTAGCATTTAGAGCAGACGTTTCAACTCGGCGAGGGACGGGAATTCCAGTCTCCCAACGGTCCGCACACTATCGTTTTCGGAGAGCCAGTTCGTTTTCCCGGGCGTCGGCGGTTTCAGACGCAGCCACCACAGCTTCCCTCGATCGCTACCTACGGCCCGCATAATGTTGTCCTCGAACAGCCAACCTTTCCTCCCGAGTGTTGGCAGTTAAGCGCAAACGGCATCGCCGCTGCACCCTGCTTTTATGTTGATGTGTATGTTGTGCATACAGGGAAAACGAAAGCATGTGCCTCCGCTCCGGTGCAATCGTAAGGGAAGTAAGAACCAACGGCGACTAGTCCTTGGAAGCATGCGAGAAGACTGTTCTTCTTTTACGTAAGAGGGAAGGTGCATGTAACAAGAATGAAGCGAAGGAGCACGGCGGAAACCGCGCTGCAACGTCACAAAACCAATCTAGTTCAAACCACGACCATTCAAATGCATTTTCAAATGCTAAAACATTTAAGAATGCATTTAAAAAAAAGGGCTTAGCTGGGCATTCAACCATAAAAAAATGTTTTTCTCTTTTTTTTTTTTTTATCCAGAGGAGTTCATACCGTAGAATACCATGCATCTGCCCATACCACAATGAGCGCCCATTCCCAAATTTCTAAGATCTGAGAAAATATGCACAGTACATTGATATGTAAAATTGATGACCGGACAGCAGTCTTGTACACGTTACTAAAAAAAAGTAATCGATTACAATTACTATTACTCTTGGCTAAAAAGTATTCGATTAGATTACTTGATTACTCGACGGCAAAAGTAATTCGACATTACTTAAAAAAGTAATCGTTACTTTTCCGATTACTTTATTGTGTGAAGACACATCTTTAGCGCTAATAACAATGAACTACTTCCAACCTATATTTCACATTTGCACAAGTATTGAAGAAGAAAAACTGGCTCCCTCTTCGTGGTCGTTGCACTTTCACATGCGGACACAAGCATGGAATTCGTTTGAAGACGTCTAATGATTTGGGCGTTTGCCAGTGTGTGTGTGTGGGGGGGGGGGGGGGCGGAGCGGGTTCTGGATCTTGTTAAGCTTGAGCAAGGGTTGTCGCTCAAAGTTTCCGTCGCTCATTTTATTATTCACATGAGGATGAGCTCGCATGTTATACAAAAGAGCAGCAGCTTCAGGATTTGAAACGGATCATGTGTAGTATCCATTAGCGGAAGGGATCGCCCCGACCACTTCTCAACTCGAAACATTGTCACAAAGACCACACGTAGGGGAAATGGGGAAATATTTCAACTGCCTTTGTTTTATTTTGCATCCGCTTTAGGCATTCTTCGGTTCTGGTTCTCCTAAGGGCTGCGTGTAGGCACCCTAAGCAAGATTTTTTTTTTTTATTTTTTTTTATTTTTGTATGTGTGTGCGTGAGGGGGCTAGTTTGAACGAAGGACTCTTAAAGCTACATTCTGCTTTCTCAAACATTGCCCTGAATGGCCTTTGTCACGCACTGTGCTTCCCTGGGACTTCCCACTCCCAATCCCAGCTCAAAAAAAAAAAAAAGAAACGGACATTTCACAGAAACTGTACATAGAAAGAGATTGACCTCGTTTCCTACACCTCCACAAAAATCTTTCTTTTTTTCCGTTCGAAAAAAAAAAGCAAATTTTATTTTTGTCATTTTATAAAAAAAAAGGCGTGTGCCCGGGGTGGGAGGGTCCCGTGGACAAATTGTAACGGTTACAAGTAATTTTATTACTTCAAAAAGTAATCAAATTACTCTCGTGATTACTGCCAAATAAAAGTAATCAACTGATTACAAAATTACTCCAAAAAGTAATCGATTACAAGTAATTTGATTACTTGTAATGCGTACGGTACAAGTCTGCCGGACAGTGCCCATCCCCATATTTTTGCGATTATCTCTAAATCTAGAGTGGGCGCTTGCCCGGTATTTTACGGAGTTTTTGTACTTGCACATAACGAATGAAAAGCCCACGCACACCTCCGCAGTAAATCGTGGCACGATACGCCGAGAAACTGATTTATAGCGTCCCTTCAAAGTGCCAATGCGCCGTCGGGTTCGCGCCGTACCTATGGAGCAGCACGGGACAATCGAGAAAGCAACACACCACTAGCTCGTCGTCCACGTTCGGGTTCTGGAGCAATTCCCTGAGCTGCGTCTGCCTTTCCTCCATGGCCTTCTGCTGTTCAAAACGCTGGATCTTTTCTTGACGTCTCCTGCACAAACACGGACGAGAACAAAAAGACTTTAGAGCACAGCTCTTAGGCACCCGCTTCCGGGCTCAGCGGCATCGCCTTCGGCGTAACCACACATGTTGCATTTTGAAACGCTTCCCACTAAAGTTATCAGAGAAAATTTCTCCGCTAAGTTTAGCACTAAAATTTCCCCTTAAATATAGCGGGAAAAATTTTCTGATAAATTTAGCGGGTTAATTTTCCCGCTAAGTTTAGCGGGGTAGTTTTCCCGTTAAATATAGCGGGAAAATTGACGTCCCGTCACCTCGACACCAATTCAGTTTCCCCGCTAAATTTAGCGGGAAAAAATGATGTCATGACTTCGTGTCCCGACACCCATGAACAAATTAAGCGGCAGGAGGAGGAGCAGGGGAGAGGAGGAGAAGGAACAGGAGAGGAGGAGGCTAGGAGGAGGAGAATGGGAGGGTATAGAGGAGGAGGAGAGGCATATCCTCCCCTTCGTATCCTCCCCTCCTCCTCCTCAAGAGCTGTGCTCTATTTTTGCATTACAAAGATTTGTAAACGTCTTTCATTTTTCTTTCTTCCGCAGTTCTTCCACTACAGTTGTCGACAGAATGAGGGCAGCAGGCCGCCTCTTTAAAGAGGCCTCCTACATGCGCTCCTTGCCTTGTGACGTGCTTTGGCTGCACGTGCGCGCTCGAGGCTCACGGGATACCAAAACATTATACAAAGTAGGAAGCTAGAGGCGGAAGAAGTAAAAAAACTTCCCCGCCTTTCTCGTCCCTCCGGTGACCTTATCAACTGAAATGTGTGCGAGGGTGTGTGTGACATTGGCCTCAAAGAAATTGATTGAGTGAACACTCCATAGAATATTACCTGGTTACCGAAGGGCTCAAAGTTTATTGAGAAAAAGCAAATGTGGAAAACCTGCGGTTCTTTTTCCTGTCACGTACCAGACGTGTGTCGTGAGGTAGAACCTTATAGATGTATTCTCGATTTATGTTTTCCCAGCTTTTACGTTCACAAATGTCAGTACTATTAAACTTCCATACGGACTGTAACAATACTTTGAACACGATACGTGCGGAGTCAAATACCTGCCTGTGGCAAGCAGTTTTTCTGTACCCTCGCTGACGATGACGGCGGTGGTGGCTGCTGTCGTGGCATCCTTGTGTAAACCCGCGCGTGTTTATGAAAGCAGACTGGCTGTGTCTCAGCACATCCATTCCCTTGCATTGTACTATAGGCTCCTGTCAAACCAACTCCTAATCCTTGACTGTCACCCATATTTTGTAGCAAAAGAAAAAAGTATACATTTCAGAACTGCACTGGTTCTTAACAACTCTGAACGACACAGAAGAGAAAACAGTGAGCATACTAATGGTCCGATAAATCGCGAAGACGCTTAGATAAAGTTATAAACAAAGTATCAGAAGGAAAGTGCTGCCTAAGATTCTGACATTTTATTTGACACCTATGGGCATTCCCGGAACAAATATAAAACAAGTTAATGACTCGTGGCACTGCATAAAAACTACAACAAAGCTTTTCTTGCTCTCGCCGAAGAGAATCGGTCTTCAACGTCATCGAAGTCAATCTGCTGAGTTTTCCTCTGCGGAGCAAAATCACCCAAATCTGCCTTGACACATGGAAGCTCGCAAATATGAAAATATTCATTTCAACTCACAGAACGACCTCTCACAGCCAGAGATGTAAACTGATATGGTTAGCCGTATCTGAATGGAAATGCGAAGATTGGGGAAGAAGTGAAGGAATTCCGCAGGTCTCAATACTTCCAGGTCAGTCGGCTTTGAGAGCAACGAATTACGTGCATTGACGTCACAGCTTTAGAATTCACCAAAACTGGAGCATTCTGTAAGCTATCCTCATTGGCACCGTACCACAGTCCGTCAAATTCGGGCCGAAACCTCTTGTCGATTTCTGTGGAACTTTCCATTCCAGTAATTTCCTTGACCGGCGGACAGAGGGCCCCGACGCACTCGGTGTGATGAGGTGGCTTCAATTTGGTTGGTTCCGGTTTCGGCGTGATCATGGCTGTGTTATGTCGTTTCCGCTTCATTTTGTGATACAAATGCGTTCCTTGCACTATACAACCAACGACATGGTGCTATGTGGCCACCGTGAGAACTACGAAGTGGTTACGAGCCTAAATTGTGGATGCTCTTACAAACGCCTTCGTCTTGTTACGTTTGTCGCTCGGCCAGGTTCGGCGGTAAAACGACCGAACTGATGCGGTAGAAAGATTGCCATTGTCTACAGCCACACTGGCCGTACCCACCGACACTAGTTTCCACAGAAATGAACTTATGAAGAGACTCACGCGTGGATCTTTATGTGTAGCAGATGTAATACAGCAATTATTGTTTGCAATCACTAGAGTTCCTGTGTAGGCAGACGACATGAGGGACACTGACACCCCCACCTTCCCCAGAAGGGATAATAATAATAGTGTACCGTATTTACTCGCGTATAGGTCGACCTGTTTTTCAAAAATCGCCTCATCAAAACTGGGGGGTCGACCAATACGCGAATCCTGGTATTATATTTTTCAACTTTTTTTTTTTTTCGGGGGTCTCGAAGTTAGGGGGTCGACCTATACGACGTATCGACCAATATGCGAGTAAATACGGTAAATATGCATGTTTTTCGATTTGAGTCACTTGACGACAGCCTTGTATGAAAGTGTGCGTCCCATATTCGCAACATCTCGTTTTCAACCTTTAAAATGCCAGTTTCTGGTGTTAGGACACACACAAACGTTTCGGAAGATAGGGAGAGTTAGGAATGGTCGGATGTGCAACGTCGAGCATTATAGTTCTGTGTTTAGTTTTATGCAGATACATTGAAATCGCGAAATAACACTAATTGAAAAAGCAATATTATTTTGTTTTGGAACACACTACTCCTGAGCCGAAAACAGAATTGTTATAATTGCGAGGAGTGTCTTAAAGTAATTGTCGGCCAATGTTTCAGAACGCACTGCATCATTTGCACTTGCGCAGTGGACTGCGTAAATTACTGGTCGATATTCTATTCTTGAGGCAGAAAATATTGAAGAGAACCACGCTCGCTCACAAACGCACGGTTACTGTGCTGCTTACTCCACACCGCGCCGTAACCGCTGGTTGTACTACACTGCACATAGTAACCGCACAACTGCACGGCGCCCATTTGCAATCCATGGCTCCGTCGCGTTCTCGCGCGTGCGCATACATTTGCCGAATGTTTGCCGAATCTTTGCCAAACGTTCCTTCAAAGATTCGGCATTTGCCGAATTTTGCTGAATCTGAAGTTGGGCAGATTCGGTCCATCACTAGTAGTTAGGCTCTCACACGTCATGTACAAATAAAAACCTCGGTGAGCATAAATACCGTGTCAGTGTCTCTTTAAGCGAACCTGCTTACCAGTATTTCTCTTTCATTCTAAAAATAATCTCGGAGCACTTTCATGTCTCACGGCAAATTCTCCACTGGTCATTTCAGATCTCTAGCTTAAATCTGCTACGGAGCATACAATCTGTGCGGAGTCGCTGGCTGCACCTCCGACTCCACCGGTGGAATACGTAAAGTATCCAGGAGTGGCCGACTGTCTTCCTGGCACTCCCCATCGCACTAAGCTCTCGTCATTTCCGGAAAGTGCTTGCGTGCTCCGGGTTTTTGAGCCGTTCACGCCATGCTCGGCGAGGCAGGGAGTCGCGTGCTCCCAGGGATTGGCTTCCACTAGCTCCGGGAAAATCGGCACATCGAGATCTGGGCACCCAAACGAGATCTGGAGTCGGCGCTGCTCCAAAACAATGAGAGAGACATCCGGATTGATCCAAGACGAATAGTGGCTGATGCGCGCTCCAAAGAAGTCGATCCCGGAGCCAACAATGATGAGTAGAATTCGCCATGAGGCAGCATCACGAAAGTTCATTTTTGAATTTTCAAGCCTTCTTTTGAACGCAATCTTTGCAAGTCCGTACCCCGTTTCAAAAGCCGCCCAAATCATGAACTCGTAACTCAGAGTCCTGCTTTACGACGGTCTTCCGTCGCAGTCACTTTCTGTCTCGCTGGTTTAATTTTCATTACTTATCATTCCCCGTTGAACTTGCAGTAGCTCCCCAAAAAAGAAACCGAGGCACCCGCAGTCCTCTACGGAGGCGAGCTGCGGTTGCGATTGTCTTTCGCTCCTGCAATACTGCCAATGATGGTATTTTTCCTGGCTTTCCGTAACTATATATTTCTCCTATTTTTGCGTGATATTTTTCACAAAGCTTCTCAAAGAAAAACAGTGGAGCAGCTGCTGCAGTCCCCTATACTGCGTGGTAATGCCAGCATGCACAAACACGGCAGAACCTATGAAACAGAGACAATATTAGCTTTACACAAAAATAGAAAACAGTAGAGTAATGTTTCCCAACACTGTGGGTCGCGAACCCAAGGGGTGTCACGAAGTGGATTGGGAACTCGAAAAAATCTACACTTGTTTCCTCTGCTGCAATGTCAACGAAAACGGTGCAGATTACGGCTCAACTTCGAGCCGGAACCGACAGTTGAGGCATCTAAACTCCGCCCTCGTTTCGGGAAACTGTGCTCAACAAACAAGTGGACTTTAGACATTAAAAACACTCCCGTTGGCATGCATTTTTTTCTTCTTTTTTGCAATGGTGTTTTGCTTCTATTCACTCCGACTCTATCAGCTGGTAAATGATGTTTCAGCGTCAATTCTGCGTATTACCACTTATGCAATCAAAAAGAAAAACTTAGGTGTCATGAAAAGGGGAAAGGGGGAGGGGAAGTCCAAGATATTGTTTGTGTTTGGTGGGAAGCAGGGTAGAAGTGCTTGGGAAGCAAGCACAGCAGTAGAGAAAGAGAGGTCGGAGCACCCCTTGTGCCGGCTGTCGTCTAGCGTTGCGCCCTGGCATACCTAGGCTTCGACGATCACCGTATTTCGGCACGAGAGGAGCACTCAACACAAGCCGCTTGGGCAGAGAGAGCTTTCGGCCCAGGATGCCCTTTGTCCCATCTTAACCCAGGGCTTCCTCATCGGCCCAGCGCCCTCCCCCCTCCCATGTGGTGCTTAGGACACGTTCCTCTTTGTGCCACACCCCAGGTACGCCACCGATAACGAACGCCCGTGATATGAAAATGCCCGTTTAATGAGGTAGAACTAAGCCCTTGCCCACCTCCTATGCATTTACTGTGCTTTTACAACCAGTACAACAAATCTGTGATTTACGAATTGATCTCAAAAGGCATAAATGACTGCAGTTACAAATTTTCTCAGTAAAAAGGCCTATGACTGCGTTAATTTGTTGTTTGTCGCATTTGCCTTCTGGATTGCACGTTCAAAAACTGCCAGCGGACAAGGCTGAGGCGACACGTTGGATGCCCCAGCCACAACCACCCTCCTAATTATACTCTGCTCCCCATCTCTATGCACCGCCTCTTGTCTGGGCAGTCATGACCTCGGTGTAGGCTTGGAAAAAATTCCGGCTTTTGCAATGATCGGTTGTCTTTCCATCTCCCAATCCAATGTGCGTGCATGCGCTTCCCTTGTGCCCACTTTTCCCAGTCCCGCGACCTTCGCTTTGCGTTTGAAATTGTGGTGTCATTAAAAAAGAATGCTCCTCCTAGCGCAGCTCTTAGGCGCCCGTTTGCGGGTTTCGCGGCGTCGGCGTAACCGCGCTTAATTTAGCGCGAAAATTGAAGTCATGTGACCTCAACACCAATTCAATTCCCTGCTAAATTTAGCGGGGAATTGAACTGGTGTTGACGTCGCATGTCGTCGATTTTCCCGCTAAATCTAGCGGAGAAACTGAATTTGTTCATAGGTGACATGACACCAAGTCATGTGACGTCATTTTCACTACTAGATTTAGCGGGGAAACTGTGGGAGGAGGGGAGGGTACAGAGAAGAAGGATGAGAGGGTGTGCAGGAGGAGGAGGAAAGGGTACAGAGGAGGAGGAGGGGAGGAGGAAATGAGAAGAAGGAGGGGAGATGGGGGAGAGGAGGAGGAGAGGACATGGAGGAGGAGGGGGCGTGCCCTCCCCTCCCTCTAAAGAGCTGCGCTTTAATTTCGCATTACAGAGTGATCATTGAGTGCTTAACGTTTTTCATTTATTAGATGCTCATACAAACATTTCTACTTGCTCATGGACTGCGCTCGCTATGCCATCGTCTGAACTTCCAGACACTGGCACCGCCACCACCGCGTGCGGCGAGCTAAGAGTAGCAGGAGGCCCCTTTACAAAACAGATGGGCACTGGCTGCTGTGATAAGACAGAGCCGCCCACTGCTTAATTCCACAAAGACGATTGGTGGAAAATTATGGTATCTGAGGTAAATGAGTATAAAAATCTTGAGCTAACTTTAACACAGAATATTCAAAATATCTGTTCTTCCACTTCTCGAAAATTAGGTTTTCTACGACGCAAACTGAAACATGCTCCAACATTCATTTAATTCAAACATATAAATCATTTGTTCGATCAAAAATAGAATATGCTAGTATAATTTGGGACCCCAACACCTAAGAAGATATGCCAAGACTTGAAATGGTGCAAGGAGAGCTGTTCATTTTATTTATGGAAAATATATGAGTTTGACAACCCAACCATGTTTATGTCTGCAAAAAATATATAGTCGCCAACCGATTTTACGGACGCCGATTTTTCGGACACGCTTGATTATTCGGACGTTTTCGCCGAACCGCCACTCGCCCCATAGAGTTAATGTATACCATTGACCAAAATTTTGGCCGCCATAAAGCTTATTGCTCGATATTTCAGACATAATTTAAGTGATTTCCTCAGTTTACAGCCGCAAAACAGCCACCGTGATATTGGCGCGAGCTTAGTCGCCACCATTTTTGTTGTTTTGATTTTGCCTTGTAGCCTCAATACCATGTCTAATCTTGTGCAAATAGTGAATTTTGAGTTCGAAGCGAATTCGAAGCGAATAGTGGTTTTGGCCGAATATTTTCGATTCGAATATCGAATAGTTTTTCCACGCCTTTCATTATCATTGCATAATGCTTAGACAAAAACCCAGCTAAACTTGTGAAGGTTGTTCCACTTGTTCATTTATAAGCAAAGTTTAATCTATCGATATTTATGAACTGTGACCACAGAAGGTCTGGTGTCTTGGGATGGCAAGTAAACGACGAATTTGACATGAAATGAATCCTGTAGAGATGGCCAACTATACCAACTAAAGTTAATTTACAAATCTCGCTATATAAAATATTATTTCTTTAATCTCGAGTTAAAAAAAAGAATGAATCGTGCATGATGATTGCAGGTTGTAAGGGCATCTCTGCCTAACATAGTATACTCTTGCATAACAGTTTAATTTTAAAATTTTTACTGCAATGTAGATATACACATTCACAAAGTTTTCATTTATTTTCAAATACAGTCGGCACAGGTGCACCATCCCGCTTTGAATGTATGCTTTACTTCCAAGCACGCAATTACGATATTCATACTTTTTCAAAGTTTATCGCGGCTGGTTACCCCGTTGAGTGCGCTTCTTACCAAGCACCGGTGCGCTGCGGAGAAGCAAATCTCGCGGAAGCGAGCTTCGCGGGTGTTGCTTCTCCGCAGCGCACCGGTGCTTGGTAAGAAGCGCACTCAACGGGGCCAACCCGCGGCAATCAACACTTCGAAAAACGCGAATAGTGCAGTTCTTCTCGAAGCGAATATCGAATAGTATATTATTCGGAAGTACTATTCGAAATTTCAAATATTCGCACAACCCTAACCATGTCCTATGCCAGGGGTAGCCAAACCGCGGCTCGCGAGCCGCATGCGGCTCCTTGCTGGTCCAAGTGCGGCTTGCAGATTCCTCGTAAGCACCCTCCCCCCCCCCCCGCGCCTTTCCGTGTTTCCCCAGGAAAAAAGAAAGGATTGCAGAATAAAGCACGGCTCGCGGTTTGGCAGCTTGTACTCCCATATGTACAGTCGTACAGCCTTGTGCCCCCATACCAACGTTACTAGAACCACTCAGTTGGGAAACTGCCATAGAGACTGCTCTGAAAATGTGGCCCCAATCTGTCCACCAGAACTGAGCCAATGGCGAATACAACGCCGCCATTCCTCCCGCAGCGGCCACTGGAGGAACCGCATGTTACTTCTATTTTGGCTTTAATCGGCCATTTTGGTGCCGAAACAGATACAGCGGAAGAGGTTGCAGGGGTGCCACCCCCATCTCCCCAGCGGACGCACCGCAAATTTCTACCAAAGTTAAAATGCACCTAGGTCGGGACGTGCTACCTGAAAGGACCGCTGAGGCATGGTTGTATAAAAACAATACTAATTGCTCCGCAAAACCTTGCAAACTAAAGATTATAAAAACATCACACGCCCTTCATTTTGTACTCAACTCCAACAAATTTCATACAAAAAGAGTTAAGCCCAATGAAGTAACAATATGGCCGATGCTATAGCAACAATGCCAACGAAATGTGAATAAAGCCGACAGAATGAAGATAAGGTAAACAAAAATAGCAATGAGGCCCATGGAATAAAAACAAGGCCAACGAAATAGCAATGAGCCCAACCACCAACCTGCAAGCGGCCAAAAGGTTCTCCGTGCTCTCCTTCCCGGAGTTCCTTGTCTTCGTGCTGGCGTCGTCGCCCGTGCCATCGTCTTCCTTGGCCTCCGCCGTTTCATGGCTGGTGAGGCCGTACTGCCGACAACGGTGCAGGAAGTCTCGGAAGTACACCTGAAGAGGAACACGCCCCCATCCCCTCACCAACCACACGCCCTACACTCGCGGCACCCGAAATGCTCCTTCGACCCGAGTGTTTGGCGTCCCGCACGTTTAGCGTGCATCACAAGTCCTCCTGAAGCGGCAACAAACCGTGTCGCGGGAGCTCGCACGTCGGACCAGATGTCGCGATCCCGGCGGGGTACAGAATTCGCCACCGGGAGCCACGGTGTCTCGACTCCCGGTGGCCGAATCTACGACAGTCCAATAGTATCAAGCTGGAAGACACCTACGGCAGAACGGGCATCTCGCCGTAACCGTCGGTGCTGCTATCCCACGAGCCGGAATTGCGAGGGTCGACAGCGCGACGCATCTGCCGCGTCGTCGGGAGGAAGTTGAGGGACCCCAAACGAGGACGCAGTGAACATGGAGGTTGGAGCTGCATTTTGGGCGTCGTACTACGGATGACCGAGAGGAGAAACGACCGGGACGTACCTCAGACAGCCGCAGGATTTCGGAGCGGTCACCACCAACTCGCTTTTGGCTCAGGGATCCCAGCAATGCCGGGAGCAACAGAAACCTGAAAAGAGGGCGAAGGACAGCTTGAGCCGTATCCTCTGGCCCAACTTCCGAAGACATGTCTAGAAGTTCACAGTTTGAAAAAGTCGAATAATTGATGTTCTTTATTTAAAGAAGGAGAGTCTAAGAGGCCAGAGCTCCACCCCAGAGGGCCTAATAAACCAAACTAAAAATAAAATAACTGTGGCAATGGGCAATGGACACGCACAAGAGAGAATAATAGGCACAGACGTACACGAGGGTGAAGTATGAGAGGTGATGAGGGCGCAGTTCAGCGGGTGCGAAGGGAGTGTGGTGCAGTGTTGCGGAATGGGCACCCCCATTCCATTCTATTTCAAGTCCGGGGAATCGGAGTTTTCGATAATTCAATTTCTTTCAACTCCTAGGAATGGGTACACTTTGCCCATTCCCACTCCTGGAATGGCTGAATTGCTCCATTCCATTCCTCCAATTCCTAAACGTGAAAACTGGCACTTGACAGCTACATTGTGCTGCCGGCATAAGCAGCATAAAGCTGAAATTATCAAACACATAAAATATTGAAAAAAAAATGCTCAATGCCTAAAAAAAACACTGATTTTACAAAGTTGGTGGCAGAAAGTGTTTTTAAAAACAGCAAAGCTTAAATCCACTCATTTTCTTTTCTTTTTTCAAAAGATTTTGTATTTGACATTTAGGACATACGCGGCCAGTGTGTTTTTTAAGACCATAAAAATAACCAGCTTCTGCATGGCATCGACAAAGCTAGCTTCACACCAAGATGCAATTAACAGGGCAATACCGCACCGTTCGAATTGACATTCCCCGTCTCTCCTCGACACCACCGTCCAACTGACTTTTCACCGCCTCAAACAGGGTTCAAAGCAAGGAGTACAAATGCAGACCGGACAGCCGAGTCACGCGAAAGCCAAAACCTCAGTAGCAGCTAGCACCCAGCTCTCCTTCTCAGTGGCCCTCACAGCAACGGTCACGCCTTGTCTGGCGTGGGACTGTTTTTCTGCAGGTCTAGTCAGTTCGGTCACGCGACAAGAGCGGTGGCGATAGTCTACTTCACCTTACGATGAACCGCAACAGACAGAACAAGAGCCATTGAAACCAATCCAGTGCCTTCTGAGTGTCGCGTGACCCTGGGGCACAGCAACGCGCCGTGCGTGTAGTCCCACTCATGGTGCTGGATTGCCTGGGGTGACTCGTAGTGTCCGTAGTGGTCCATCGCAAGGTGAAACAAGGTATGCAGAGACTAAAGTCAAAGGAAATGAGCGGGAATCCGCTAGCTTGCTTGTAACCCTAACCCACTTGAATGTAAAACATTTAACACAGAAAACAAGCATCGGAACAGAGACCAAGTAAAAGGCGGACTTACAAGTAAAAATGCAGTATAAAAAAAAACAAGCGTCGGAGCAAAGCGCAAGAGAAGAGAGAAGTGAATCTCGGTTTGTTTTAAGGCCGAAGCAAACCCACATTTCGCACTTTAAAGGAGTGCGCGCGAATGAACGTGGCAGGCAGCAGGGTTGGTCGCCTGCTAAACAACGCTCCTCGAACTATATATAAGAAAACAATAACTGATCATCCTTCGGCGGCGCACGAGTCAATCAGTTATCAGAACTCTGCGAGTTATGAGTCGCCCCTGCTACCAGATATCAGTATGCGCGCATGCATTCTTGATGCCGTCGCAAAAAAAAGAATAAATAAAAAAAGACAAAAAGGAAGATGAGGAGTCGCGCATGGCGGTTCCCTTCCTTTGCCGCTCCTTTCGTTTCTTTTGCTTGGTGCTTGGTTTCTTGTTTCGCTCTCGTGTAACGCCAGTGAAGCCCGTCGGCTGCGCGTCCATGAAAGGCGCCACCGCCACCCCACCCCCATCTGCTCTTTGCTTTGACGTTTGTTTTTTTGTACTGTACTTTTTTTTGCATAAGTCTGCTAAAGCTCCATGCGGGCAAGCAGTTTCCCACTCATTTTATTTCTGAGCAACCGACTTGCTGACTGGCTCGATTTAGCTGAGCGTAAGCACACATACACAGAAAAAGAAAAAAGAAAAAGAAGAATCTGGCCCATTCCATTCCCATTCCATTCCGGGCAAAAGGCATCCAATTCCATTCCCATTCCATTCTGGGGTTGCGAAAATGCGGAGTGATTCCGGAATAATTCCAACTCCGGAGTGTCAACTCTGCATCACTGCTGTGGTGCAAGCAAATAATCTGGCTTCCAAGCGAGAAGAGAAAAATCAAGCTGCATTAAAGTGTGACTTAGACCGTGGTTTATATCACATTACTTTTTTGTTACAACTTGAAATGGAACTTTCCAGGGAAAAAAAGAAGTAAATTTTAAAACAGATTTTTTGATATTTGGAGTCTATGGTGCACAATAGTTTAGATTAACACACTTATTTTTTACATATCTTTAACCAAATATTCGTCAAAAGGAGGATCTTTGTCAAGGTGAAGAGAGAGAGAGTAAATGTTTTATGGGATCACCAAGTCTACTGCCCGTGGTTAACACTCCTCGCCCAGCACGTTCTTCATGTGCTGGACCAGGAGTGACCAAAGATATGGTTCGCTGCCAGAAGGGGTGGTTACCCATCCCCCCTTAGCTCCCAGATATAAGTGTTAGTGGCAGGGGTGTCGAGTGTGGTTTTGGTGATGGGAGCAACTTTTGGGCATTCCCACGGCTGATGTTTGTTATCAGGGTAGAGGCCGCAGCGTGTGCATTTGGCCGTGTGTGGTGCGCTGCTAGTATAGTGTTCCTGACGTTCTGTGAATGGTATGTTGGTTTGTGTGCATCTGACAATTGTGGCGTCCTCTCTGCTAAATGCATGTGGCGAGCTTTTAAAGACTGTCACATTAAGGAGCTTTAGAATAACGTGCGCAATTTTAGCGCACGCTAGTGCTAAATTTAGCGCTTGTATTAGCGCACGCGACGCAACAGAGTTTTAGAATAGCGTCTCTCTGCTACGCAAAAGCCCAAGCATCTCACACTTGCGGCGCTGGTGGCGCCACCAAGATACAGTAACAATTTTTATTTCACACACGAAATGCTGTAACTATAGAAAAAAACAAGGTTTTTGGTCCAGAGTAGCATTTTAGATTTGTTTAAACATGAGAATGCGCTGCGAGCGGTTGACCTGTCGTGTCCGCTTGCGTCGCCTCGGCAAGAGAGGTCTCGTGTACTGACCTTTGCACATCATACCTTCGCCGAGAAATGTTTGTGCGTCGCAAGCATCAAGTTGCCGGTGATCGTTGCCAAACCGAGTACAATGTCGTCCCGTATTGAAAATCGCAGTCGCGTGGATGCCGCCGACGTCGCACCCACAACGCCGCCAAAGCAGTCGCCAACGTAATGCTGCAAGCCGCCATTTTTTTAACTCTGCTTGTCTTGGCTTTAGCCAAGTTGTCATCACGAATCCTCCTTGGAGAAGCGCAAAGACTCTTTGCATACGCACGCTATTTCCGAGAAATAGCGCACGCTAAAATTGTGCACGCAAAGCTCAAAACCTGGTTTGCGTTCAGAGCATGCGCAGTGGCGACAACGCTATTCTTTGCGCGCGCAAAGCTTTAGCGTGCGCTATTCTAAAACTCCCTATTGTTTCTAAATTCTTTTAGTGTGCATACTCTGGACTCGCGTAGTGTCCTTCTGCGATCGTAGGTTGTCGGCCAGAGGGTTGAAGGGCCTGTTGGGTCGCCTCCTCAGGCTAAAACCTTGGCTCTAATGTTCTCTTCAGTTCCTAGGTGCCCAGGGACCCGTTCGGTAGTGACTTTTGCATAGGGGCATTCTCTAGGGGTGTTTGATAATGCGGTTATGACGAGTGAGGTAGAGTATTGTTTCCAAAGTCTCCGATGGCTCTTTGGCTATTTGTTTAGATGGCGGTGGGATCATTCCTAGAGTGTGAAGTAACAGCTTTGACTACTGCTTCGATTTCCAGTGCGGTTGGGGAAGCAGCGTTGGTGTGGCTATGGGTGCCTTTGGTTCAGGGGTCTCCTGCTGCCGTGCTGGTGCTCTTTGTGTTGTAGTTGTAGCTTGTATCCGTGCGATAACATGTGGTGGCGATGTCGTAAAATCACTGTTCCGCTCAATGTCTCTTGTGTTGGTCTCTTCTGCCTTGGTTGGTTTCTGGGTTCGTGTTCTGGGATTGAAGGTAGTGTAAAGTTGTTGTATCCCATGCTTAAGACCAGGGCTCTGCCTTGTTGAGATGTTCGAAGTCATCGTTGTTAAGCTGCTCTGTGCACAGTGATTCGTTCTTCGAGTGTTGAAAAGTCTAATGTCTTGAGAAACTTTTTGTAGGGATGTGCATTAGGGTATGTCTAGCACGAGTCGGGTTGGGTCGCCTAGCGTGGTTGAGTTTTTAGTTTTTTAGTCAGTGTTTTGATCAGGCTCGTGAATGGTGTGGCAAACATGACTCTAGATGTGGTCAGGACTTCTATGGTTTTACATAGTTCATGTTTTTTGAGTTCATGCTTCTTGCGAGTTATTCTTCCCAACACATCCGTGATTTGGTTGCTAATTATCTTGGCCCATTTGTCGGATTTTCCATTTTGTTTGAGGTAGAAACCGAGTAAATTGATGCACTTTTGTCTCGAAATCTTGTTTTCATCTAGCAAGAGCAATATGGATTCCCATGTTTTTTCTGCGTCTATGGTATTGCTGTTAATAGCTACTATGAACTCCGATTTTTTCAGGGTAGCATTGGAGTCCTATGGTGCAAATGTAATCTTAAATGGTGTCAAGTGCTTCAAATAATTTCCTCCTGGCGAACTGGAGGTCCTCGGTCACTTTATAGGGCAATATTGTCTGCATAGAAGCCGAAGTGAAGGTCGGGAATGGTTTGGAGGAGGGTGGGTAGGTCCTTCAAAGCTATGTTAAAAGTACAGGAAAGAGGACTGCACCTTGGGGTACCCTGCATGGAGGGGAAATTTGAGCTAGTGTAGTCTCCTATTTTGATCTCAATGTTCTGCTTGCGAGGAAGTCTCAAACGTAATTGTAGAGTTCTTTACCCGGTCTTGTCTGTCCTAGCCTATCTAGAATTGCATGATGTGACATATTGTCAAAAACTTTCTGTATGTCGACACCAGCTATGACGCAGGTCTGTGCTGTGCTGGTGCGGTCGTACACTTCGTGCTGAAGGAGTATCATGGTGCCTTGAGAACATACGTGACGGCGAAATCCAGTCACGGTGTGGTGTGGAAAGCCTAACTACAGCAGATGCCATTGAAGACATCGTAAGGCCATGCGTTCTGCAAGTTTTCGTATGCATGAAGTGAGTAAGATTGGTCTTAGGTTTTTTTATCTGATCCGGTGGTTTGTTGGGCTTTGGGACGAGGATGATCACGGCTTCCTTTCATTTTTGGGGTATCTCCCCTGTGTCCCAAGCTTGGTCAATTTGTTCAAGGAGGGAGTCGAAGTAATTTTCTGGTAGGTTCTCGATCATGGGATATGTTATGCCACCTTTGCCGTGTGTAGTATTTCTTCCGATACCGTACAAAGCCGCAAGCATCTATTCTTTGCTGAGAGGAGAATTCATATCAGTATTCTCGTCATCAGGGTCCTCCCCTGAGTATTCCAGTGGAGAAAAGGGGCTCGAATTCGTTGAGAAGAGCAGGTCTTTTAGTTCTCAGGCAATATTCTATGGTGATTTGTTGGTCTTCATTGGAGTCATTCTTGACAAGCGGCTTGCCTTTAAATGCTGACACACCGTACGGCTACGTCAGTCGAGCACTGCGTCAGAAACAGGCATAAAGAATTCATGCTGTACCCGTGGGTTTCCTTCTCAACTTCGCTGCTAGAGACGCGACGGTTGGACCTACTCCCCAAAGGTGCCTCAGACCACTCGTCGAAATCCGTGGTGGGAAGCCTCAGAGCCCCCAAGACCCTCCTGACTTTAAGCACCGAGTGACCGTGAGCAGCGTGTCTACTGTTCGGCAAGTGAAGCCTGGCAGTACCACGACAGTCTCCCCCTATTAAAGTCTATTCACACAATGCATCTTGTTGGCGAATCTTGCGCCACGAAACCAGGTTTCGGGAAACAGATTCCCCGTCTGATCGCAACCGAAAAAGTGGCGCTCCTCCGAAAAAAGTGGAGCATGTTCCTAGCTTCTGGAGCGATTCTTCGCTGAAACCTCACCGAGGTATGTCAATCACCCGGAGAAATGCGGACGCTGCCAATGGCCACTCGACCGCTATGACGTCTGACCTTCGAGGAGGAGCGAGCTTTTGGAGGAGTCTGATTTTCGGCCGATTCTGTATCCGGGCCAAAGCCAAAAGAAAACAAACAAACATGGCAAGCGACAAGCGGGGAAGCGGTCAGTACGGGCGACGAGTCTTGGTCCTACTCGGTTGCAGGTGTGTGAAAGGCGCTTACAGTACGGGTTGTTGGCGCGGTGAAGATTCGTCAACAGTTGTGAAGAGTGCAAGCACCACATATAAACATGATGATTGGGGATAACTTTCTTTATTAACGGTGCAAATATGTGCGAAATGCTTCGAGATCATCTGCCTGTTTTTTGATGTTCGCGGTCTTTCACGGGTTTGGCAGGACTACTGAACCCAGTGAGCCGAATCTTACGAAGTTCATTGAGTGGGATTAATAAATAACGAAGTATGCACAGTGTATGCACACTGTGCATACTTCATATTATTTTGATGCGAAGCACTTGGTATTCTCGGTGCAGATAACAAGGTTTGGCGAAATTCTCGTGAGTCAATACGTCACCGGTTTCGCGCGTCGAATTCCACGTGTGAACAGGCCGTCTTTGCGAAATCTTGGTTTCGCTAAACTCTGGCACATCAAAAAGATGCATCGTATGAATAAGCCTTTAGTCACGCGTGTGAACCGAACCAACAATGTCGTGCGCGCTACGCACTTGAGATGAGCCGTTGCCACTTCGTCGATTTCTTCATTGCCGCTGAAGAGGCTGCACTGATTCACCAGATGCGTGGCACACTCCAGGTGTTTTGTGGCCTCGGCTACTTGGTCCTGCGGAGAGAAAAATAAACAAGAGCCGCCACTGACCAACGAACGAGGTGCCACGGCGCCTCTAGTTTTCAGGTCTATTGGATTACACATATAAAGTGCGAGTTTGATTATTATGGGATTGTTGTTGTTTGTTTGTTTCCTGGGGGGTCGGCCAGGGGGGCTATGTTCGACAAATGCTTCGTCTCTCCTAAAAAGAAATGAAACCAATCAGACGAGACACCGTCACTTCCGTTTTTTTTTAGGAGAAACGAAACATTCGTCGAACATAGCCACCCAGCAGACGCTCTCGCGTACGGGCTATCGCCCATCTGCTTCGCCTCGCACGCCCCCCAGGACACAGTTCGCTTTTTGTGCTAATAAAGATTATTATTATTATTATTATTATTATTATTATTATTATTATTATTATTACCCAGATCAAAAGAAGGCGCGCGGAAGCGGGAAGATACTGCCCAATATTGGAGTTTCAAAGACGCAAACAAAGCCCGGCGCGCAAGTGTCACTGCAAGTTCGTCGTCTTTTTCGGTTTAACCGAACAAAGAGTATAAGCGTTTTTGTACCTGATAGGTCTTGTTGTTTGCACTCTCCGAAGACTTTTCGATAATTGAAAATTCTCTGAAACCTTTGTCAAAATGCTCATTTAAACTGCTAAGATCGCTCGCATCACCCGCATCGTCCGCCATGTTGACGAACGTTGCGCCACCTGGCCAGACCTGGCGTTACAGTGTACAGTGCCCTTTTTGTGGATCGAGCGAGCAAATACAATCGAAATCATTGCTGCCGCAATTGCATTATTGCTGCGCGAAGTAAAATTTATTATACGGTGCTTTTAGCCCCCACTTAGATCGCTCACTTGTCCGTTGCTCTTGGTCAGCATCATTACCCAGCGCTGGCCAATGGTGTAGTGAGGTCGAGGAGGCGCGAGCCAGAAGCGAAGTGCGAGGTCGGGTAAAGTCGTTAAAATGGCCGCCTCCAAGGAATCGATTCTTTTGATTCGTGGAGTTCTGAGAGAATTACGGAAAGCACTCCCGGGGGTACGTAGACACTTTCGTTTTTTTTTTTTCTTTCATTATGAAAACGCGAGTCTGGACGCTGACGGACGGTAGTCGCTTCTCTTCATGACGCTGTTTTGACCCCGTGCGTTCACTTACACTTCGTTCCCGACCCGGGCCGATGCCGCGCGTCTGAAAAGTGCGCATGGTGTATTTTTGCGGCACTTTCCAACCCGTTTCCCACGCTACTATTACACGACGAAGTAAGTTGGGTATGAGTATCAGAAGAAACACCTCAAAAGTAAGTGAGAGTCGTTATGACCGGTGTTCGGGTGGAGCCGTTATGTAACATTCCTCCACGTCTAGGCTGGGTTAATACCTACATTGTACGTACAGTATATAACTTCAGGCACTGGTAGTGTTAAAAAAATGTTGTTTGTTTTATTCTTTAGACGGTTGTCTAACAACACGAAAGGCTCGCTGAGAGCGTGCGGCCGAGGCAGGCGCGGTTTGGTGATGCCCGTGTCATTCTTTGGTGAATGAACGAGCTCGTCAAAGCAGATTCATTTTCACTGCATCGCTTCACGTTTCCCTCCTGTGACAAATGGAACTTGGCTTTTCTTTCTTTTTATGTATAGCAGTCATGCAAGCAATGCCTTCCACCTAGCGGTTGATTCCCGCACTTTTTTTTGTAGAAGCACATGAGCCAACGTCCTGTTTTGGGGAGGGAACTGGAAAAAGTAGTATTTGATGGAGTGGCTCCAGTAAAGATTGTTTCATAAAAGTGATACTTGAGAAAGTGGCCCCAGAAAAAGCAGCCTCTGAAAAGTGGTCCCAAAGGTTATGGTCTGTGTTCTACGTGGGAAAAAATGGCCCCAAAGAGAGCTGTTATAAGGGCTCGATGCAGCACAGGCGGAGAAATTGCTTTCTACCACCGTCAGTGTGGCTGAAGTCACGATTTAAGGCACGTGCCGTGTATGGATAGCCGCGCTGTGGTCGCTTCGAAAACGAGCTGATGATGCGGATAAGCTTTGGAGATGAGCATTGATTTCCTTTCGGCCGTCGTAGGGGGTCGATGGAAGAAACCGACTATTTGTATTGTCTGGTCGTTGTGCCAAGGATTTCTGGGTTGAGCAGCATTAACGGATGCAGAGTACTCTTCTGCACCAACTAGTTTCTGACAGGGGGCTCATGCTCTATTCCCTGGCTCGCCTTTTAGGTTAAATGAGCTGCGCAACAATTTCAGGGCATTGCTTAAATAATTGTGGAAGTTGATGCCTGACACTTCTGAAGTGAACTAGAGAAAACAGATTTTGCCTGGATACCGTAGTTTTAGTTTAAAAAAATGAAAAAAAGTCCAGGTTTTTGTTGCCTGTCAACTCGTACGTCGTCTTCCTGGTCACGTGCGCAGTGACTTTGAAGGGGTAGGCGCGGGGTTCCGGAAAAGTTCTTTCTTTAGAGCAATCAGTGAGCAGCGAGAACTCATCCGCTCGTGACCGCGTGACCACGTGCTGGCGGGCGCCGCGCGAACAATATGGTGAAAGGAGGAAAGTCTCATCCGGGTCCGGCCATACCCGTCCGGCCCTGTCCCCCCCCCCCCCTTTGGCTTCTGGCGGCTGTTCGTGGTAGCAGAGAGAGCTGACGGTTTTGTGGACGTAGGATAGATAGCGCCACTAAAACTCCATATAATAACAGTTTTGTCGATGATACCAGGTTTTCGACGCATTCATATATATGTTCGAACGACAAGATTTATAGAAAAGTTGGCTTTTATCGAGCAGGTATTTGCACAACTTGCTATCTTTCTACAAGATTCCCCATTGACGTCACGCCATGTGTTTCTCATGGCCGCCGCTCGCGGTTGCAGGTTGGGGAATATTCTAAGTTTTGCCTCGCTATTACGCGGCGGAATCTCAACACTTCGATGAAAGGAGGTGTGTTTCTGTCATTTGTGACAAGGTGAACAATATCAAAAGCAGAAGATGCCAATTCTTTCAGCGTTAATATCGTTGCACAACTCCTTTAATATCTTGCCAACATGCCATTGGAGTGAGAGGACATTCCCTAAATTTCGCGATGCTCATGTTCAAAATTGTAGCCCATTTTCGGGGGCCGAGCACGACGTTCTTGAGTTTGAATGTTTTTCGTAATGCTTACCTCTACCAATGTTTATGGGGGAGGTTATCCAAATTGAAAATAACGATTTCGTTGTCTCGCTGCTGACACCGCATGAATCCGATTCTCCTTTTGCGTTTGTTGTTTCGATCTTGCGGTCAGAAACGGGAATGGCTGCCAGTGCATACGACTAGCTTGTGATATTACCTTATCTCAAGCAGGAGTATTGCAAATAGGAGTCTTCAGTACTCCTTTGTCTTTTGCAGGAGTGCAGAAGACAGATGAGGACATAAGACAGGAGCGCGCTTTATATTGAGTATCAAACCAACTAGTCCACGTTAATATCCTAGCTCAAGCAGGAGGTCGTCCTTAACTTCCATTATCTAGTGAAGTATGTTACTGGACTACTTGGTACATCTTTAGGTACAAAATAATAATGTGGAGAAGAGACAAGGGAATGCTGTGCAGGACATTAACTCTTCCTTTAGCACATCATCACTCAGTTGGCGGGCTTTCCGAGGAACATAATTTCGCCCGTTACGACTGCAAAGCTTCTTGATGTGACGCGTCTTCGAAGAGCCGTCCACAAACATATATATATATATATATATATATATAAGAACATTTAAACAAGCACAACGACTGTTGGCAATGTGTCGATAGTCGCGACTATAAGAAACTGACCGGCGAGACACCATGCAACGTGCAGCAAGAGCGGCAGGCGGGAGTGCACCTCGCAGATCTGTATGCATGCCGTGAACCTAACGCTAGAATCTCGCCGAGTCGCGGCATCATGCGAACACTTCCTATGGGTGGCTTGCACCGACGTCAGCTCGGTGACCATTGTGGGGGCCCTGCTGCTGAGTGCTTACCTTCTACAGCATACATTTCCCACCATCGAGTTTGTTTTCCTCGGCAAGAACAAGTAGGAGTGACAACCAGCATGGTGCAGTGACATCACATGCAAGCCATCAATCAATCAATCAATCAGTTTATTAAGTCACAAACAATTACATTTGGGACTAGGGGGCTGGAAAAAAGCTGCATACTCGCAGCTTTTTTCCAGGCCCCCTAGTCCCAAATCTGTACTAATGCTCCATCGCTTCACCAGAAGTTAGTCTGTACTTGTGTCCTTCATATTTTTGAAGAGAGAGGGGAAGGAGGCTGCACTTTAGTCGAGATAACTAAAGAAAAATCGTCACCGTTGAGGCTTGCTTCTTCCACTTAATAATGACCGGGGTGGAACGGCTGCGCCATTTTGCACCAGACGCATTTGTCTGCACCATCCTGCGCCACATTGCGGAAACTGCACCACAGCCAATACCTCGTGCCATTATGCACCAAATCGCAAAACATGCGCCAAAAAAATTGTATATTGTCTTGGTTTCGGTTTCTGTCAACTGGATTGGCAACAATGAGGTTTTTTTAGCTTGGTTGGCTTTGCAAGCCTTTGTTCTGTTTATTTTCCCTGTGTATCCCGAGTCAGAAGCGCGTGAAAAAACTCCCGGGTCGGATTCTGAGCGCTACATCGCATACGACTTGATAGTTGTCTTGAAGACTTCAACCATAAGCAGTTCAGCAAGTCGGCTGAGGTGAGATCAAGTCGTTCAGAGCCAGATTGCCTGAGGCTCTGCGGCCCGGGATCCGGATGTCAGCCAATTGAAAACAAATGAGCGAAAGATTCCTTTGAGCACTTCTTTGTCAGAAGCTATAAATGCATTTTCGAGTTCCTTGGAAATCCAATACCTGATAAGTTTCAACCATTTCTGAAGTTGGAACCGCATTCCCGCAAGATAAGTCGTGATTTAATAGAGCTGAAAACGCGGTCCGATCCGAAACCTTGCCGGCCGGCAGCTGTCACACGAGTGGTAGATCTGCTCGGCGTGCATTGCTCCTGCTTATCGCTTCGAATACGGTAACTCCGGTAATCATAGTCTGCTGCTTCAATATTGAATTGCACAATAGAATAAACTCAATATTTTTTGCCCTGTTTCTCAGTGCAACTGCACGCCCGTTGCTTACGCACGTCACGTGGTTCGCACATATAATTACTATGTCGAGCGTGTGTGGGTTGTGCGACAAGCAGTGCTAGTTCGCATTTTGAGCAGCTGAAAGCCACTCAGAAAATATCAAGTACACTGTTTTCAGTAACATGTGGTACTTGCTTTTTGGTTCTCATTAAGGTTCACAAAGTTTCATCTGTTTCACTGTTACCCATCTACCTGTAGCCAGTAACAGGTCAAGAACGAAGTGGAAGCTCTTCCCACCTCTTTCCACTTTAATAGAGCGAACGCTGGAGAGGAGGTGACCTCCTCTCCACCGTTCGCTCCGCTGAGTCCGAGACACAAGCTGAAGTGCAATAAAAACTGATCTGAGCTGCTCTTAGCCTGCTCTAGAATGTAGTTTTAGCTGCTCCCAACCTGCTCCAAAACAGCTGTTTCAGCTGCTCCCGTGGCTGCTCCAAAGTACATTTCATCAGTTCCACCCAGGCACGTAGCCAAGGCCCGGCGCCCCCCCCCCCCTTTGAAACAAAATCCTGGCTACGTGCCTGGTTCCACCCCTTTAATAATGATAACGTCTAACATCCTCCATCCAGCAGCCAGGCACGTTTCCAACTCTTGTCAAATATATGAGGAACTCGGTTTAAGTGTTCGAAGAGCCCTGCGCTATCGTAATCTTGAATCACAAGTGCCAGCCACGGCCGGTCCGTTCAATCACATCGGAACACGCTAGGTTGATTAGTGCTCGCAGCAGGCTTGCTATATGCCGACCTGTTGCACACTGATGCATTATAACAGCAGATCTCTTATCTGGTCAGTTGGTGACTCTTCCGACATCTGCTCACATCTACGACAAAAATGGCATTGGCAATAAGCTGACAAAAAAATTGTGTAGTTGCCAAGTAATTGTCATACTTTCAAGTACCGTTATCAAAGAACACCAAGGAATGCAGACAATATATATCGATGTAAATGTTGCAAGTCGAAATCGGGCCAGGACTTGCCACCTTGCTTCGTCACTGTGTCGTTGCCGGTTATCGAAGAGGCCGTGTGTTGCAATGGGAAGAAGCAAAGGGTGCACATTACAACAATGGACAACGTAATCTAAACAATCCTACTTCCTTTCAAGAAGCCCCTGCGAACAAATGGTCCAACCATATTCATTTGTTTTTTAATCAGAAGCTATAGATGTATTTTCGACTTCCTTGGAAATCCAATACCTGATAAGTTCCAACCATTTTTACTATATAACGAGACACTATGGGAAATGGGTGTAGGACAAAGTGGTCTCGGTCCAAATGGTCCCAAGTGATTTTTTGACGCTCTGGGTGCTCTGATAGTTTTAGTGAGCTGCTACTCTGAAGTTTTATTCAACACTCATGTAATGCATATTTTACTTCATTTAAGATTTTCGTGATATATTTTAAGGAACAACTAAAGAAGTCTAAAACATAATTAAAGGTCTATGATCACTCATTCGACTTCATGGCTCCTATTTGCATAGATCGGAGCACTTTTCAAAGCTGGAGTCTGGAAGTCACTATGCCAATGCACATATGCACACTAAAAGTGAAGGTTAGGATGTACTCTCTGCACTTTATTGTACTATCCAGTGATAACGTACACAAAAAAGTCAGCGAACACCATTAGTATGTTTTGTCCTCAGCATTGTTTGACTGGTCCTATCAGCTGGTAGAGTCGGCTGCACTGTGACTTTAGGGAAACATTAAATGGAGAATTACAAGCATGGTGTCCTATGACAGCAAGCATGTGCAGCTGTGCGTGAACATAGCTTTGGCAAGCTTGAAATGGCACGGGCTCTTCGTTACGAGCAGAGACATGGTGGTGGCCAGTGGCATCGTTTGCAATTGTCTCTAGGTGTGGGAGGAAAATAGTCACCCTGAAACATATTCGTAAATTTTGAATTACTGCATTTGAGTTGCAAGACAATGAGACTAAAAGCTCTGCCTTCAGCGCGAGCTCGCTGGTGTCTGCAATGCTTTGGTTGCTCGTGCCTGTGCATTCACATTTCTGTTAGCAAGGGCAGAAAGCTTGTGCTGAAGGTAGAGCTTCTAGTCTCAGCTTAAGAGTGAATGGAGTATAAGCGCAGCTACTGGCATGCAATGTGTTTTAAGTTGAAAATGAACTTCAAAATGGTCAGCGTTTTTTTACATAAGTATTCAATAAAACACTTTCTTTTCTCTATGTTCAATTTGAATCAAGTAGAAACAATCGACTAAGCCCCAAAGAGCAAACAAACTATCCCTCAAAATTTGCCAAGGACCATTTTGTCCGGGATTGCGCTTGGGACCATAATGTCCGAGGCCATTTTGTCTGGATCTTATGAGAAGCATGGAGGTTTCATTTCAAGTGATGAACTTCGTCCCTACTATATATCACCACATTAAATTATTTCTAAAGATTGACATTCTGTAATAATTTGTGGGAGGTTTGGAACATTTGGTTAAAATTGCCATAATGAACTTCGTCCCTACTATATATCACCGCATTAAATTATTTCTAGATTGACATTTTGTAATAATTTGTGGGAGGTTTGGAACAATTGGTTAATATTGCCATAATACAAGGCAATTTGCATGCAAAAGAAGAGCACTGAATTTATATAATCAAATTAGAGATGATATGAACTACAACTAATGGAGTAAATGTGTGTGTCCTACAATGACATGTTCTCAGAAGCAGTGCACATTAAAAAGAATCACAAGCGCGAACTCGATAGTTCACGGGGAAACTTATCAGTTCGCCGTCTTTTTGGATGCTGGGTGCTTTTAGTGCCTGGGTGCTAAGTGGTGGTGACGGGGGTCATGCCAGTGGCTTGAGGCAGAGGTGAGGTGGCATCAGAAACATTTGCACCAGCAACGGCAGACGACTGAAACTTTGCGGGAGCCTATAACATTTCCCGCTACGCCGTCTAGCCTGTCGTCTGCAAAGCAGAAAAAAAAAAAAAAAAAAAAAGCGCGCGGTCGGGTATTGTTGCGTGACTTCCGCCTCTCTCTCTCTCCTCTCCACTTCTCCGACCTCCATGCGCAGGTTTCGGTTTCGGTTTCGAGCAGTTGCATCTTTTGGCTTTATTAAAAATATACGCTACTCTGTTGCAAAATATTAATTGGGTAGTCCTTCGACACCATAATGAAGCGCCTGGCAAAAAATGAAAAATATTTTTTGGGGGTGTCAGTGAAAGGGGTCGTCTATGCCCAAATGTCGAACAGAAAGCAGGCGGTAATAACAGATTCCTTCTCAAAATAAAGGTATGTCACAGGGAAACATTTTCCGCACAGTTTTCTTTGTCCTTTCAATATTTTGACTTTCGGATAATTCTGATATTTTTGCCGGTCCCACGAGATCCGAATTAACGAGGTTTTACTGTAGTAAGCAAGTTGCACTTGTGCAGGAAGGACACCGTCGAAACGGCAGTTGTTGTCTTCAGCGACGTCTGGGGTCTCCACCACCGGGCGAAGCCGCTGTGCTTAAAGGGATTGTCCGGTCAAATTTTGTATTCGAGAAAACAATTGAATATCATTGTTATTGCCTCGAGACGCATCGTACATGCAATATCTGAATTTGTATGCCCTCTGCATGAGTAATTGAATTTATACTGCTCCAATTGCACTCTAGTGTAAACGCTGTTTTCGGTGGCAACATGGGAGCTCTGACATCACACAACACAAAGCGAGCAGTCCTGTCTCGTCGTTTACCGGCGAGTAAACGCCTCAGCGTGCTTCGTTTTTGTTGTTGTGCTCGACTTGTTTCGTGGTTGGGTGAGATTTTTTTTGCGCGGTTGAGTGCCACAACCACTGGGCAGCACATGCGAGCCAAGACATGACGTTTCACACTTTTCCGCGAGATGTGCAGTGACGAGCAAAATGGATCGTCGCCGTGCGTAGGGACTGGGTTCCCGTCAAGATCGAGATGCCGCTTATGCACCAATCATGTCGCAGAAGAAAGCTACGAGCTGAGCTCAAAGCGGACAGAAGGCTCGTAAGCTGAGGTGTGATGCTGTGCCAACGATATTAAACTATGTCCATCCACTCCTCGCCCAAATCGGATCAATCAATTTGTTTATGCAGCGAAACCGAAACCAACAGCTAGACCACCTGGGAACGATGCCAGAAGTTGTATTTAGCACGCGTGCAGCCAAATTCCGTTTGACCCGCATGTGCTAATGGAGCGTGGCTACAATTTACCAAGCTCGTCCAAGCCAAGTGACGACATGCATGTGAACGATTTGCCGGTTGCTTTCGACCAGCGGTCATTGCCCCTGAGGGAAAGACCCGCAGCCTCAACACCGATCCAGTGGATCCGCCGATATCTGTACCGAGATACCGCTTCGTGTACCTAGTTGCCACTTCAGAGGCGAAAACTGCATCCTTTGCTTTGCAAGCGCTCCTAATTCGAACAGTGGCCGTCGCAGTTGTGTCTGCGCGAAATGGCATATGTTTGCTCAAAGCTTATGGCTGTTTTCGAGTAATAATCCTGGTAAAAGGCGTGACTTTTTCTGTAGACGCTTGGGAACTGCAATAAAAGAACTGTATTTCAGTAGAGTACAGCCTAGAACAGTGGTTCTCAACCATCAATGTTTCGCGGACCCCTTGTGGATCGGCGGAAATGATGGAGGACCCCGTTCGTGGTGAGAAGAGAGGGAATGTATAGGTTAAATATAATAATGATTTAATAAATGAATATAACTCGGGGCTAGTGCGAAGTAGACCTCTCTTATTGGCGTTCACACGAAAACACTAAAACATCTCTTTTCGACCTAAAAAAAAATCTTTCATTGCCGGGTTTGACGGATGAGGCAGGGCTTCGCGGACCCTCATTTGAGAACCACTGGCCTTGGAGACTATATAATTCGAAACAAAATACAAGACATCCATCGACCGACGTTTATTTTCTCGACCATCCGACAAACCGAGTTTTGTGACGTCACGCACCAGCCACGGATGGCAGCTATTGACACTGGCGAAATTCGGGGTGCAGTTTCGTACATACGCTCATGGAAGGTTTAGGTAATAACGGGAGATCATATATCAGAATAAAAATGTTGTTTGTCTACATGAAGGGGCCCTCGACGTAACGAGCGCAAAAACTTAAGTACTTCCGATTTCGACCGGACAATCCCTTTAAAACGGTTTGTGATAATCTCACCAGGCAGGTTGTTCCACACATACAACAATATCTGTATCGCGCTGTGGAGCAAAACTTCTTATTCCTTCGCAGCCTCGGTGCACAGCAACATTTGCTCCAATCGTTGCTTTCTGTATCTGCTTTTCACACACTGTGTTATCCCTTGATCCATGGGTCGAAGAGCAGCAGTAGTGTTCGGAGGCAAAAACACAACCTGAATGCACTCCAGTCCCTGCATGTTGGAGTGGGCGCTGCAATTATTGACGAACATCAACCTGGCGTTTCTTGAAGCGAAAGCGTTCGGTCTAGCTGGGGCAACCAATCTCGAAAAATTCCGGACGCCATCCAGGCCTTCTGATTCGCTTGGTAGTCCACAGGGAGTTGGAATTTGTTTAAAGGTTTTTGAAACATCTCGGCCTTTTCACCTTTCCAATTGACGGGCCCAGAAGACGTCGGCCGCATGAAGAAACGCACAAGTCGAGTGCATACTCACCTAACCTTCACGATGACAAGCAAAATACTTCAAGCTTTCCCGTTTTTTTTGTTGTTGTTTTCTTTTTCTAAAAGAAATATAAGCTTTTTTTTTTTTTAACTTTTTCAGTTTTGATAGCTGCAAAATTTGAGTCCAGTTTAATGAGTGGAAACTATTATATATGCAATCTTACAGTGTTTTATGATTGAAATTATAAGTTATTTTCAATTATATTTTATATCATATTTACGGCAGAAGAGAGCCACCCCCAAGACAAGGTACAGGCAACAGAAACTATGCACATCTTTCAAGTTATCTCTCTCATTGTATAGCTGTCAGGGGAGCTTCAAACACTCAGTGAAGTCGATTCGGGTTTGAGATGGAGGAAGCAGGTTGCTATTTTCCCTAAACGGAGTTTTGAAGCGATTTAATAAATTGGTGCTGCTAGAACAGCATTGCTAATCTACCATTTGCTCAAATGAACGCCGCCATTCACTAAGGTTTCGTTTGATGAAAAATCATGGGCGGGTTTTCGTTCGATCAAGTCAGTGCCTCCCAGGTCGTACCCAACTCAACGTTAATCACGGCACATGGTAGTGTGTTGATACTTCAAGATTTATAGTTTCTACCATTTCGACGAAATGAATAGTACCTGTACAAAGTAACTTCACTCGGATACAAGTTACTGGAAAATGTACCTAAGATACAGATACCGAAAAATGAAAGCACCTAGGTTTGTACCTCAGGCACGACAAAAGTACCTAGATACCGATTTCCACTTACTTGTACCTACATACTTTACAACCCTGGTCACAACCCTAATTTTAGGTTTTTGATGGCAGCAGAGTTTGGGAAGTACTGAACTAAGGAATTGTTTGTAGCTGCATTTCTGTAGGGGGGAAGGCCATGTGCACACCCGTGGCACTTTCGTGAGCTCAGCTTTCAATTTTACTGAAGACTGAAACATTTGTCCGAAAAAGTGAACCAAAAATAATACAGAAATTAGAATGTGTGAAACATTTTCTATGTTTTCATCGAACCAGCCATACGAGGGGTTTTACTGTAGGGAAATCACAAATATGGTTTTGTTAAGGGGGCCCTGCAACAACTTTTTGACTGGTTTTTAATTTGCACCGATCCTGAGCGCATTGAACGTAGTAACTTAATTAATCTTTTTTTTTTTTTTGCCAAATTTCGCTTTATTTCAAAAGTTATAGGCAAATTAGAATTACAAAAACAAGCAAAAAAATAACCTCTTCATGACGTTGTAAGTCCTAGAGGAGGGGTAGTGAGCTAATCGCGCGGTCACGGTTGCTGCACCCCGTGTCGACGGCTCGAGAGGGCGCCACTAAGGCACGTGTTAGATAGGCTGTATGAAGCAGGCGGCCAGGGCGGCTCGTATTGCATTTGCTGCACGATTAAAGACTAATTCGGCATGACACTTCATTGGTCACAAACGACAGGAAACGCAGGGTAACTATCAGTTCAGAACGGGAGCCACTTCGCGCTGCCATATTGCCAAATGGCCAAATCGCCAGCAAAGCCCGCACCGAAAGCCTTCGTAACGCTCGGATCCTCGAGCCGGTATACGACCGCAGCGCCGCCGCGTACATCCGGGAACTTTCTACGCCCGCCGTTCGTTGGCACCTCATCCCACTAGCTCTTTCTAGTGTGCACAATTTTTTCCGCCGCTTGGTGGCGGGTATGTCGACGGGTCATTTCTTGTTTCCGTACTTTATAAACTGCATTTGTTTCTTGTCTGATCTAAAATACTGAAAAAAAAACTACTTTCATACATAATTGAAACAGTTTGTGACACTTATATTTTGTATCTCGACTAAAAAAAAAGATTTTAGCAGTTCTGACTAGTAGTAAGCCCAGTACCAAAGACGTCACATATCGCGCGCTTTCGGCAACGCGGGTCGCCCTCGTAGGTGGAGGAGGTTTCTGCGTCGTCCGGTTAAAATATGACGCACACACTGATATTTAGTTACTCTCTCCGTGCCCGTTGGCTTGCCCGAACCCCAAGAGATGTGGAAACCGCAAAAAAGGTAGACGCTTAAATATGATTGCAGGGCCCCTTTAAGAGTGCATTTCTAATTTGTGGTAGCGTTCATGAGCAAAAGGGATACTCAAGTGGCAAAAATGATGACACAGCTTTTCAGGTGCTTGTCCAATTTTTGGCCTATTTCTTCAGATGTGCTTGATCCTTAAAGCGGTATAGAAATGAAAATTAAAATGAAATGGGTTAAATATAACCTATGATATCCGTAAATGACAGTCGCACATCCGTATTTTGAGCGGATGGCCATATTTTTTGTTTTGAGCGTCCGATTCTATCGAGCGCTACGAAATCGGCCATTGAGGCGTGCACTGCGTCATGGGAACTCCATTGCAATCATGAAGTTAGGCTCCTCAGCACAGCCAAGGGCTGGCGTGATTATGAGCGCCACCATGCAGTGGCTTTCGCTTGTTACACAATATTGCATTTTGGAGTGGTGGAGGATTGCACAGCTGCACGGCAACCGTCGTTGCCTATTGTCCTTGTAGTCCACGGTGCGTTCTGCCATGATTTATGAACTCAAGCGGACAAGGGTTTTGACTACCAAGGGGACTTGGAAGACGTCAACGAGGTTCGGTCGTCACTTTTGCACATGGTGACGGACTGGTGATTCAGGCTCGTACCGTACAAACCATCCAACGGACTGACTGTCCCCCCGATAAATCTGAAGGGGACCGGTGTCGCCAAGAAATGCCTCACATTTAATAATGATTGGCCAACTTCGAGGTATGCACTGTTAGGTGTTTTATTAACAGTGTTTTATTAACAGCGGATATCTGCAGTAAACGGGCGGATGCGGATAAAAATTACAGATCTTGGCGGATTGCGGATCGGATGCGGATGTCAGGGGCTGCGGATGCGGATATCCGTGGATCCGGATCTAAATGTTTGCCCGGTGGCATTCAGTTCATCGACTGACGTTTCATCTACCAATTGTTTCGTCGACATGCAACGTTTGATCGAAAGGCTTCTCTTGTTTGTCTTATCGAAAAACCTGAGGCATTTCTTTGCACACAACCCTGCTATTTTCGTAACAAACTTTTTGCGTCTCACCTGGATTACAGGGGGGAGGGGGTATGGTTTGGTAAAGCTCGCCTTAATGATTAGTTCGCTAGCTTTTAGCGGCTTGGTGAAGAAATGTGTTGTCAACAAAACGTCGCAGGGGCATGCACCCACAAAACGTACAGTGTCGACGAACCGTGTGTCCATGAAATGTATGTCCATGAAATGTATGTCCATGAAAAGTTATCCACGAAACATATTTCCACAAAACGCGTTTCGAAGGAACATTATAAATCCTAAGAAAGATCTGGTTCTTACTGAAGATTGCTTCAGTTAGTGCATTGCCTCTCGTCAAAAATGCTATCTATAGAAAAAGTAAAGATTGCAGGGCATCAATCGTCCCGAGAAAGCTAGTACATTGGCAGGGAAAGAGTGGAAACTTTCTCCGGGCAAAGAAAACCTCAAAACTACAAGTCGCAAGAAAGTAGAAGAAACGTCCCCCTCTCCGCAAAGAGTAGTGTGGTCATAATTCCAAAAACAAAAGAAGTGCCTCGACATCCTTCATGTGCACTTCTTCTGGACAAAGTGTCGAGGACTTCTAGGACGATCACATAACTGAGATAATTTTTCTTTCAACGTGCAGTTTCTCAGGAAGGCTGATCGCTTTTAATATAAATACGATGAAACTGATAATGATAAAATGACATCCCCTTTGAATGGTGACCCAAAGATTTCTTTGTACAAAGATAATCAAACAACTTAAAAAAAGCTTTTTGTATTTTTTCTTGTATTTTTTTTTTTTCATTCTTGATGTTATGACATACAATGAATGTCTGGATTCTGAGTTGGATGTGGTTCCAGATTTTGCGGATGCGGTTCTGATACGGATACAAAGTATGCGGATCGGATACGGAGACAATAATGTAAAAAGTTCGCGGATGCAGTTTGGATGTGGATAATCAAACTTGTTCGCGCAGGGCTCTACTAACTTACCGGTTTGTTTCGCTTCTCATGTGGTTCACTGAGCTCCTCTGCTCTCCTTCTCTTGGAAAAAAAATAATCGGCAGAACCCCTGGCAGCAACCGAATATTCTTGGTGAAAATACCCAGACTCCTGAGGGCAGTGGGTCACCTTTCATAGTCCTCGTCACGAAAGTGGTGACTGCACAGGTGATCGGATTTCATTGGCGCCCGAGAGACGATGGACGCGCGAGACGGATCCGCACCCTTCGGAATTTCTCATCAATCGGAAACCCGTGGGCCGGCATCTCGCAGTTCAGCATGCTGTTGCCGCAGCCCTCTGCCACGCAATAGCGCGGCATCCTTCACGCATTGTGCGCCACGCAAAGCAGTGCGATTCCATCATTGCGCTCACGGCTAGGGTATATATACGAGTTTGGTGTAGGGTGGCGCCACTGGCGGTAGGAGCAACACATCACAATCCGCCAACAAAGCTTCGACCCCCCAATTACCAGGTACAAGTGGGAAATTGTTTTTTTAGTTTTAAAAATACTTTTCTTGCATTTACTAACAAAAGACTGATGTTTGTCAAGTGCTGATGCGACGTGGTATATTCCTAAGCAATAAAATAAACCTTAAATTTTGTTTCTGTACCCCTGAAAATGTCCGTGGTTAACTGAAAAGCTAGAGGACATAAGGTAAAAAGAGTGTGTAAAGATGTTACTGATACAGAAAAACTTTTGAAACTTAACTATTTGGATATCTTCATGCTGCGCACATCACCACATTTGATCGACAGCATTCGTAAATGATGGCAGAGATACTTGAGCAATGCACTTGATTGCAAAAAAACTTCTTTTAGTAATTTTTTTTTTTTTTTTTTGCAATTTACGTTTCAGACAATAGAAAAGGTGGTTTTATGTATTCATACGTGTAACGTAGCATAAAATTCCATAATCTATAAAGTTCCCACCCAAAGTGAAATTATAAAAGACACTTTGCACATTTAGGTGCCATCCAGTGGCAGCCTGTTGAGACTTCATCAATTATGTAGTAATAGCAGAAACTGGGGTCATTCTGTTCTGGCATCTCCAACCCTAATTAGCAGGAACTGAAATGTATACTGAAAGGAAGGTTTAAATATTTTTCCAACGTTGGAAATAAGTTGAACATAATCTACCATATCTGCTAATGACAATCTCACGTCTGTATCTTCAACGGGTGGCCATATTCTTTAATCCAGACGGCTGATTCTCGCGAGTGCTCAAGGAGCGGCCATCGGAGAGTGCAATGCGTCACGGAAGACTGTGACGTCACGTTTCCCAGGATGGGCTAGGCGAAGCTGGTGTCGATATGAGCTTTGCCACTTGATGGCATCAGGGGGTTACAACATAGCCGTTTGAGATGACCGTGGTCTGGTTAGGAAATGCCAGCAGAACCAAAGGAGTGCCTCGCCCACGCTTCAAACTTCTTTGCTGACCCTTCAGTCTCATACCCTCTCCCCGCAGGAGTTGAATAGGCTTGGTAGAGAAGGGGAAATCTGGTTCGGCCAAGTTCGGCAAGGAACGTGCGCACGCAGCTTGTTGCCGGACCTCCACAGAGCAACGCTGCTTTTATGGGAAAGGGGACATTCAAATTAGCTTTGGGAACATTCACCGCGTGTAACCTGGTTATCCAGTCTGTTCGATTTAAATAAACTTTTGAGGCCTTTTTAAAATGGTTCTTTAGAGATTTCTTATTAATGGTCGCTGATTTGCCTCGAAATCGGCTCAACACAGTGTAGACATGGCTGTACCAGTTCCCGAAGTATTGTTATAAAATAATTTCTGTTGCAAAGTTAGTAAATTTTAGAATTTTGTTTCCATCATGTTTCTAAAACTTGGAGCCCCCACTTCGAAGTGTGATGACAGAAATGGTACATAGTGGGCATTAAACCACATCCCTAACTGATTATGAGACGACTGATGGTGGGAAGAAAATGCTTCGAAGCTAATTCATTGAGAAGCGTGAAAAAAAAAAAAAAAAAAAATAAAACGCTCGACATACTTTGTTTAAGGCTACCTGCACGTCCTGAAAGTTTGTACCATTTGTGCCGTCACAGCACTGGAGAGCGTCCGGGAATTTGAAAGTGGTGTCGGCATCATCTTCATTTACGGTGTTCTCAATAGCTATCTTGAATTTAGAGACAATAGATAGCATATAGCATACCTGCCAACTCTTCCAAACTTTTCGTAAACAGTATGAATATGGACTCGTTTTACGATTTTACAAATCTTGCTTCAAATGTTAAAAAAAAATTTTTTTTTTATTTTTTATTTTTTTTTGTAAATCTATTGGCGGTATCTTGCACCGCCACAAGAGCGCAATAGGTACTGTCCACGGCAGCGTCGTGGTTTTTACTATCCAGTCGCCACGGATCGAAAATCAATCCAAAGCTCAAAGCCTTTGTTCGTGTGTTCGGCGTGTTCAGACGTTGTTGGGCCTCGTTGTTTCGGCCAGTTTCAAGGCGAGAAGTGGGGCGTCTGTGTTCGTTGCACGTCTAACCGTAGCATTCTCCTGGTTGCTGTGGCTTCGCGGCGCAATGGCGAACTCCAAACCTTAAAAGAGGTACTTTCAGGTGTTCCTGAAGTCCTTCCTACACGTCGGAATTTCCATGCTTTGTGCCGCCCAAAAAGCGAGAGAACTTTGGATTCTGTTGAATCCAACAGAATCCAAAGTTGTTTTATATACAATAGAACAACAAGACTATAAAATAGGCACAAGAATTTCAATTCAGTACCCCTTTAGGTCATTGTAAGACATTATACAATGATAATGTTTCTTGCAAGGTGGCTTTTTGATCTGTTCTCGATTTACAACCTTTATCATAAGGGAAGAGCACGACAAATTTGTTTTGTTTTATTACCTACGCAAAAGCATTCTTTCATGCAAATGAAACACATCCACTCTGCTTCACATTACTGCCAGCACCTGTGCTCGGCAAGAGTGCGGTGGGTGTATCTTGTTGGCCACGCGTATGGTAGTGACATTATGGCAATCTTAGGGGTAATTAAAGGAAAGCCAGTGTGGAAAGTTAACGGAGTGCATAGCACATAAGGCACCACAATGGCAACAAATGCTTTCAGGCCGATGATGTGTTTTCGTGAGAAAAGTATGGCAGATTTGGAGAGTAAGAGCATATCTTAACCATCTTATGCCACCATTAGTCAGGAACAAGGTGGCCAGGCTGACCTTTTTAAACAAAGGGTAGGGGTATTCATCTTCCTTGACAAAAATCAACTTGAAATTTATATTTAAAAAAAAAAAAGGCATGGGGAGGGTGATGGGTAGGTACTTGCACATGCACGGGTTCATGCTAGTATGCAATGACAGTATAATGTTCTCATCGCTGTATTATGAGTTTATTGCATTGACTTTCGAGTGCATCACTTGAGCGCAGCAGCAGTTTTAGGCTTATTCAGACTTGAAGTGTGTCTCTCTGCATGGGTCCCCATTTTCCCGCATTTCCTCGTTGCGCGTAACATCTGGACGGGTATAATCGCAACCGCTTTCAGCAGAGCATCACCCAAGCCCTACCCAGTGAAATGCACAAAGCCGTGCCACCGGACATGTTGAAAGTGCCTCCGAGCCTCTCTAGCAAACGTCACGAGGGGAAAAATTGCAATCAGTGTCCGGTTGAACCAAGAAGGAGCCATCCGGAGCTTTGACCCCGCCCCTCCCCCTCATTGCAGGAGCGGCACTTCCGGTAGGAATCCCCTTCCCCGGGCACCCCTCTCTCCCTGCGTGCCGTTGCCCCATGGGAGATGGTGCCAGCTTGGGAGCTGGTCAGGCAATCGGACTCCTCTTGCACGTGCCGCGAGGTCAACTGGGACTTTGAGTGCTGCCCCCTCTTGCAGCGGAACCTCCGCAGACTGCAGGACATCATGCCCGGTCCCAGCACGGGCAAAAGCGTGGACGACATGCGCAGGCTGACGCGCGAGTGTTTTGTGGCGCTCCGGCGACTGGAGGACTTGCCAGGGTTTCGCTTTCAGAGCCACGTGCCCCCCGAAACAAAAAGTGACGCAAACAGTTCCACGTCCTCTCGGGGCCTCCACCGCCCCGAACATGGCGCGCAGCTTAACGGTGACGACGTGCAAGTCGTCGGAGGGACAGACGAGGACTCCCTCCGAGACAGGGTTCGCAGCACGATCCGGCGCAGCCGTCACGACCCACAGCGGGTCCTTACGCGCAAGCTTGGCTACAGCGTCACTGTCAGCGACTTGCGCACGCTGTTGGGCACCAACTGGCTGAACGACGTGGTGATAGACTTCTACATGGGGCTGATTGTGGAGCGTGCGAGCCTGGAGCAGGGGGGCATGAGGGTGCACGCCGTGACCACGCACTTCTTCAACGTGCTACGTAGCCGGGGCTACGACGCGGTGCGCCGCTGGACTGAAGGTGTGGATTTGTTCGACGTAGACCTAATGCTGGTGCCTGTGCACGACCAGGACCACTGGTCCCTGGTGGCCCTGTGGATGCAGGAGCGGACGTTCTCGCTCTACGACTCGATGGGGCGCGAAAACAAGCCGTGCTACCGGACGCTCATGGAGTACCTGCGGAATGAGCACCGGGACAAGAAGCGGCGGCCCCTGGTGGAGCCCGACGGAGGCTGGGCGTGCCAGTTTGCCAAGAACATTCCCATGCAGAGCAACACGCACGACTGTGGCGTGTTTGTCTGCCTCTATGCGGAACGATTGGTGCGCAACGCACCTTTCGACTTCTCGGCGAGGGACATACAGCGGCTGCGTTACCGCATGGCTTACGAGATCCTTACGGGGAAGCTGCTCTGATGTACGGACAGTTTTAACACTCCTGTAGAGCTCCGAGAACACTGATGATGTTGGACCTGTGCCGAGAGGAAGTGAGGTGACTTGCCCGTAAAAGAGTTGGGAGGAGGGGGGACCTAAAAAGTGTTTGTGCCACCGTCCTGTAAAAGCTGGGAAATTTTCCTTTGACTCACTTATAAGAAAGAGCTCAGTTTCATGTTTTTCTTTTTTTACAAGCTGTTAGAGTTTTGTTTTCTGCTGCTGTGCTCAGTGTGCAATGCTTGCCCTGCTGCAGGTTTCCATGTACGTCATCTTGTCATTGCTTTTTTCTATAGAAATTGGGGATTGCGACAGGCCGGGCAGGCGTAAGAAATGGCAGGCAACTGTCATTTATTTATCCCCACTCTAAACATCATTCTAGATAAACGTTTTTCCTTAAGTCCATTGACCCTCTGTTTTTATACAATGTATTTGTGATTCAACAATGTCTTCGTCTTTTTCTTGTGATGGGGGGGGGGGGGGGGGGGGGGTATGCACATGCCATCTTCACTCTGTTTTGGGTCTCAGCGGACATTAGATGGAGCGATAATCATAGCAGTAAGTTGGATAACTCTCTAAGGCCTCTTAAAGGGTAATGGCAAAGAAAAAAAAGTTTTTTTAAACAGCCTAATTGGGACAAGCATGAAACAAAACAAATCTGAAAAAAAAACAAATTTTTTTGCAATATTTAAGCCACAGTACGTAATTTAGTTGGAGTCACAACCTCTCCCCATATGAAACTCCCACTCTTTCGACTAGCGCAGAATAGCTGTTATACGTCACTCCATTACGTATAATACCAGCTTTGTGGCGCGTGATTTAAAACAGACGAGATAGCTGCAAACGAAAATCTGTCTCGCGCTAGAAATATTGCTGTAAAAAATGTTTTGCACAGAAAGATTTTTTTGACATGTTTGTCCCAATTAGGCTGTTTAAAAATACACTTTCTTTTGTTTGCAGTTACCCTTTAATTAGTTTTTATTAATAGTTAGATGGGTCATGCAGGAGGTGTAGTTTCTAAGGTAGTCATTATCGGGGCCTAGATAAATTTGCAAAATGGCAACAGGTTTCGTAATGTGCTCCTACAAGTTTTATTTCCTTCGCCCGATTTTGAAATTGGGCGCTGAAAGGGTACCGGAAGCACTACCCACAAGCACACTTTGAAGAGTGAAGTGGTCGTCTTTGCAACATTGGCACGTCACTATCCTGGTGGCTCATCCTTGGTGAAGGCGTGGATGGCACACTTTTGATATAGTGATGACGAGGGTTGGCGCTTTTTCTGTTGAGTTTCAGAAGCGAGCGACAAAACTGTGAATGCTGATCAAAGGTTATCACGATGCCTGTTGCCTTTTCGCAAAATCTATAAATTGGTTTAGCCTGTAATAGTAATTCTCGGTATTGCGGTTAAAATATGACCTATCAGTCTGTTAATCAGTTGCCCAATTTTTGTTACTTGCCTACTTATTGTGGTAATTATCACCAGACCTAATGTCTGCTGAGCCCATACACATACAGAAGGATGGTATCCATGTAGCAATCACCTGCTTCATTTTTAAAAAAAATTTGTTTTAGTTAGCAATGCACACCCTGTGTGATATACTAGCGTCGCGCATTCAATACTCTGTGGGTTTTTCATCATATGAATAGCTTGATGGGAACACAAAAAGCTCTTTTTCTCTGCAAGCCCTGTTCTTGGGTGTTTTTATGGATACAGGATTTTCGGGGAATTGAAGGAGGGGGACAAAGTTCAGGTCACATATCTCAGTGGTGCTCACTAAGCACTGATTAGGTGGTGAAGTCATACTGACTTGCTTTTGTGAGGCGGATGAAATGCTTCAAACTCTGAACATGAATACTTCACTCAGTATGGGCTAGGAGAATTTTTTTTTTTCCTATTTACATATTCCCCATTTAGTACATTTGCGCCCCCCCCCCCCCCCCCTCCCCAGGGTTATCCGGGTCCCTTGGAAATAAATCTCCTTGGTTGCATGCATAGCAGTCATGTCTGCCTGTATGTGTACTCTGCAACACTGTTAGCAAAAGCAAGCCACCAACAGTTTTCTGTTTTTCTTTCAGTATTGTAGGATTGTCATAAAAAATTATAGTGGCAGAAAATGCTCAGTTGGAGTGGTAACCTAATTCGTAAATTTTGATCCCCCCCAGTCTTCTTTCAAAGTAAAATGTGAGAGAGTGTTGAATTTCTGTTTTGCGCTTGCAGTGTTGCTCAGTGTACTTGAGCAAATAGTATTCCTCGTTCCTCCTTAACAACTTCCTTTGTATGTTTACTGTATGTAATATGTGTGGCGCACATTGTTGAATGATTGTTCTGATGTCACCATACTTTGTTACAGAGATTATTCCTTTTAAGATTTTCATTCTACTCTACTTTGCAACACCTGGCAGAAAGACATTATTTGTGTCTCTACTTAAAGCAGGAGAAATCTTAGACTACATAGGTGTGCCTCTGAGCAAACAGTAAGACCGATAGGGTAGCCATTGTTTTGCTGAGAGATCTCATTTCCCTTAGCACAAGTCTTGGCAAACATTGGCCCCCTCTTCTAGGGCTTTCTCAGTTTTCCTCTCTCGTGAGAGCTGCTGCATTTTTCTCATGGGAACTGCATGGGAAACCATATTTCTGCTCAATTAAATGGTTTTGTCAAGGAAGGATCATTGCCAGCCCCCAGTTTAGTTGGGCTCAGTCAACCAACTAATTTGTTTTTGAATAATTTTAAAAGGTACAGGGCGTGCTAAGGCAGACTGTAGTCGGTGGTGAGCTAAGGATTCGATAGAAGCCTCAACTCCAGAATGTGTTCGCTGACTTCCACTGCCGTGCCTTGGCTGCATGTGCGACATTATCAAAAGCAGGAAGCTTGAGGCAGGGCATCTGCTGCATAGTCGCAGGTATTGGAGTCATGTGATGACTGTGTTATGGGTAGATCTTGGAATATCATTTGTTTTATTTTGGGGGAAAGGACGTTACAAAACTCCAAATAAGTGCCCCTGGAAATATTTTGGAGCTTTCATTGCTGAGGCCGATGTCTGCTAAGCTCGAGAGTTCCAGTTTGGTGTTAAGCAGCCTCGGCAAATGAAAATTTATATTAAAACCTTACAGATCAGACATTGGTATTATTATTGCTTAAAGCTGCAGTGTTGCAGCTCGAGATTTTGATTTCTACCATACCGTGTAAAACATGGATTTTGTAAAAATGTTCAGGGCTCCCTCCACTGAAGTTCGTGCTGCACAGCGTTGGGTATTAGTTTTGTGACTTTATACATAGACACCATTTTCTTCGTTCTTAATAGTTTTTTTTTCCTGCGAGATCGGTGCCAATTTTTTTTTTTTTAGCTGAACTCGTGTCATGTGCCTTCTGCCGTGCCAGTGATGACCGCTCATGGTCAATACTTTGACTTTGTCACTGTTGACGATACGTGTTACGCAGACTGGGGATTTCGTTATCAGTGATTGAGCTAACCTTGTAACGTAGGACTTGCCGCTTGCACTCATAGTGAGAACATGTGTTGAGCAAGGCGCATCTGTTTTTATTGCAAAGTTGGTAATGACCTCACATTGTCTGTCATCTTGTCTCATCAACTGCTAGTTTGCGGTGGCGACAGTATTTGTGCTTCGAACTGTTCCCGCTTCTTCAGGGGTCTCTCCTATCAAACAATGTAAAAAGATGCAGCGTCATATCGAGACAAGCCTGTGCAGCGTGCGGCACGCTAAAATACACAGACGTATGAATGATTTTTTTTTTCTTTTGTTCTGTCTGCAAATCCGGACACCAGCGGCATCTTAACTGAAAATGTCTGTTGTCTTGTAGGTGCAGAATGTTGTGCACTAATAAATGTGCTTCTATTTTTCTACTGTTACGGACGTTCACGGCTCCGCTCCTTCTTTGTTGTTGCAAACCTGGTCCAACTAAGACCGAACTTGATAGTATGTTGGCACTGATATGCACAGATATCCAGTTACTTGTGCCTTTCTAACTGTTGGCTCGTGTGCAGCGTTTTCATAAATTTTAGGGGCGATTGCGATTGTCAAGGTAATGGGAGCTTTCACTAATGTTCAGTTGCTACTTCTGGCCATTTTCTAAGGTGTTTTTTTTTTTTTTTTCAACTCATGTTTCTGTGTTACTCATTTGCTGTGTCACACTGCTGGACTAGGGATGGACCTTTTAAACGTAATTCATTGGAGTACTAATTGCTGAAGTTGCATCGTAATTATGGTAATATCATTAGTGTAATTAGCAGCCTAGTTGCTGTAACATCATTACTACAATCGTTGTTTCTATTGATCTACCGAAGTTTTGACAAAATTTCTGCTATGCAACCAGTTCAGTGTGTGCATAAAGCTGCAAAGTGCGCCAGTGTCTACAATTCATAAACTCTATCTCACTATTTCTTGTTTCTTTAACCGAGGAATCTTTCGTTGCGAGGCAGTTGATATTTGACTGAATTAATGTTTTTGCGTGGGATCGATCTAGTATGTGGTCAGTCCCGAGCATTCGCCACTGGGCATGTCAAGCGCCCGCCCCAGATTGAGTTCACCTACTAGCTAACCGTGACACTCCTTCTCATGAGACTTGTACACGTTACTATAAAAAGAAAGGAATTACATTTACATTTACCCATGCTAAATTGTAACTGATCACAGTTACAATTACACTTCCATATGAGTAAGAGACTTTTACTGCAAAAAGTGGTACGTTACTTTCGCAGCGTTACCTTCAACCTTCTCTCGTAAGGTAAGACACAAAACGAAAGTGTTTTGGAAGTGTTCATTGTTGGCCGCCACTCATGCTTTTGCGACCTTGAACCAGATCTGGCTCTCAAAAGTCTCATCGGACATCTTGCCTCGTTTCAATGTGAAGACGTCGTCCGTTTCCTTGCTTTTACCACAGTCTCGGGTTTTCCACATTATTTTCAATCCACCTTTGTCCAAATAAGTGGTGACACTTAGACGCGCGATAGATTGGCTAGAAAACAACACGCTCGGACGGATGGATAGATTCTAACGGCTGTACCTGTTATAACGGGCGGCCCCTTGCGCCACCTGGAATAAAAAACCAGAAGTATGATTTTCTCTCTCCGCCAATTTGCTTCCCCTCTCCAATTTCGTGACTATCACCAGGCAGTGTGGGATATCACCACGATGACCTATGGGGGATCGGGCAAAGAAACTACTAAAAACATCACCCCCCACGTCTGCCCCCCCCCCCCCCCCCCCCCCCCCCCCCCCCGGCGAGGGAGTCGCCAATTCGCCTCTGGTCAAACCTAAAGCCCCTTGATAAAAGCGTTTTTTTACAAGTACCGCCAACCATTTGTTGTGGAAGCGCGCGAGACACGTGCCATGAGCGGGTGCTCCGCCGCCATTCGCTTCCAAGGCCCGCTCATTTCAGTGCTGCGCCGCCATTTGCTTCCAAGGGCCGCTCGAGACATGGGCCTCGTGCACTCGCGCATTTGACGCTACTTGCAAGACAAGCGCAGACATATCGAGGGGCTTTAGTCAAACCTAAAGCCCCTTCATGTTTTAAAAATAGCACAAGGTGCGTCGACGCACGAGGCACGTGCACCGCGCAGCCCTCGGGAAGATCATGGCGGCACAACGCAGCACTGATGCAGTGTACTAGAATACTTGGGTAGAGCAAGGAGCTCACGCTTGTGGCCTTTCCTGCGGTACATCATAAGGTAAAACGAAGTACAGGGCACAAAAAAAAAAAAAAAAATCGGTATTTTCAATTTTTTTTTTTTTTTTTTTTTTGGAAGGCGAAATTTAATTTTTGTCATTTTACACTTGTTTTATTGGGAAGCTTTCACAGAAAGTTTTTGTACACTGAACGAGAACCTATATCAATACGTTGCAAGCCCAAGGGTGCCAGAGGAATATCAGATTTTGTTATTTGAGTTTTGAAACAACCAACTTAAAAGCTTCTTACTCCCATAGTCGAAAAGAGGAAATGGCTACGTCCCAGGCATGTCCAATGTTGTGAGTTCATGCTTATGCAGGATATTTTTTTTTTTTATTCTTAACAGAACTTTACAGAATTAAAAGGAGGTAGTAGATACGTGTATGTCGTCTGCACTGCACATCCGTAGATCTCGGCGGACCCTACATATATGGGTGAATAACCGTTGCAATATTTTGATCACTTAGACGAATATGGTAATTAACTTTCTAATGAACGGTTTAATGTGCCACGTTGCAATTGCAGCTTTAAAGGGAGCGATTATTAAAGGCTAACCCAATTTAGAAAGTTCGCGAACAAACAACGAGCTTTGAGATATTCATCGCTAAAAGTTTGCCTTTCTTCGCTTCGCGTCGTACCCCTTCTAAATATGAATAAAACGTATCCAACAACAACAACCTTTCTTCGCTTAATTAAAAAACCGCGCGCTGAAAGCGCGAATGAGGTTGTGCTGATATTGATGCGTAGAAGAATGACAAAGTTGTTTCTGTCCCCTCGTCACTAACTCGGCAGCGTGTCTTCGGCGGACTCGCCGGCGCCATACATCAAGACGACTAAGTCACTATTTTACGTATTATTTTTATAACGCGGTTTGTGAATCAAGCGAAGAAAGGCAAACTTTTACGATAAATTTTGCGAACCTCATGCCTTTTCGCGAATTGTCAAAATTGTGTTTGCCTTTAATAATGACTCCTTTTAAAACTGCAATTGCACAATGGCCAATTAAGCCGTTAATAAACAAGTTAACTAACATGTTTTGGTTAATTATTAAACATTGCAACGATTGTTCACCCATTTATTGTCCACCGAGCCCTGCAGATATAACGAAAGACGGCATCCACATTTCTGCCACATCCTTTTTTTTTTTTTGTAAAATATGTAGTTCCGTAAAGAATAAAACAAAAACACCCTGTATGTCTGCGTGAACCAGATACGCCCCCTGTGGAACCATGGGTCTTTCCCTTCGAATACCCAGCTCAGGCGAGACTTACCTGGTTGTCAGAAAGCAGCTGTCGGTTAGATGTATTGTTATGAGCGTGTGGGTTCCAGATGGTTTACCCTCTAGAGGATAATGCGCTGCATATTGTAACCATCATAGGCGCTGCATATTGTAACCATTATTTCAATGCCGTGCTGTAAACTATTACAACTTCTTTCTTGCCCGATCTACGTGTGCTCATGTTTTCTGCTCAAAATGATGTGAAATAGTTGCTTGTTTTCCTTGAATCTTATAAAGCCTTACTTGTTCAGCCCACATTGTCTCAGTTTTTGGACTTAAGTCCAATGTTAAAACGCGTGATAAAAATTGTCACGGCTTATAAGCCATTTCTTACAAGTGAACGTCGTGTGGTCCTCTGATGGTCGTGGCAGCCATGAAGAAATAAGAGATTTTCACCCCTTTGCGACCGTCGCTTGGGTGGTTCGTCGCATAAATGAACACAAGAATGAGTGACAAGTGAAGCGAGCTGATTAAGGTCAAGAAAAAGAAGACGGACAGAAAAGGAGACAGAGAAGTTAACCTGGGGTATTAAAAACATACTAAGACAATCTCGGACTTTAGTATGTGCCGTTTCGTTCCATTATAAAATAACATAGGAAAAAAAAAACTGCTTCCGAGTTTAAGATATATCTTTCAAATATCTAATGTTCGGCCTTTGCGACCAAGGAAATGGGCATTTCATTTAAAATGCTCGCCATCCGACAAACCGAAAGTCGCAGCTAATTCTACGCTGAAACAATTACTTGCAATCCGCTTCTTTAAAGTCGCAATTGTTTTTATGTAAAGGAAGAGTAATGTAGCTTTTACCGTCCAATACATTGAAGCATCATGTTGTTAACGATCGTGCCGCAGCGTAATTCATGCCGCGGTACGACCGCTGGCAGGTCGTAGCTCTATCAGAAATCCTATGTGCACTCCACCAAAGCTGCACCAAAGATTCATATTTTCGCGCGTGCAGCCGCGCATGCGCACACCTTCTGGATAACGCGCCGTTGTCGACACCTGTCGCGATCAATATCATGCGCTTCAGGCGAGCACCTCCGGTCCCAACACTACCCAAGTATTCTAGTACACTAGCACTGAGCTAGATTTCAGACGCCATGTTCTTCCCAGAAGTGGCGCGCGGCACGTGTCTCGAGCATTTACACAACAATGAATGGCGCCACTTTTCTCAGGCTAGAGGGGCTTTAGTCAAACCTAGGCGGCATTACCCCGGCGGGGATCCTGGCGGTGGCCAAGGGCGACGACGCAGGTCCTTCCTGCATGCTCCAAGTAGGGCGACGGAATTCTTGTGTCGTCTAATGTACCACGCATAAAAGGCCTCCGAATACACAACGCCAAACGCAGAGAAGAAAGAGAGACCTTGGTGGGATATGTCATTCTACCCGTAGAATTAAGCAAGATACTTGAAAAAGGACCGAAATTTCGCACAGCTTCAAAACGCCAGGGAGTGCAGCTTTTGTCTAACATCCATGACATAGCTGATAAGGCTCACGAAAGTGAAAGAACCCGATGTATCGAGGACAGTGTCGACTTACACTTACGATCTGTTTCGGATGGCAGTCAAAGGAAGATGAACATGTCTCTTTTAGTTTAATACTTCATCGCAAACGACTTAAACTTGCTGGTGTCTGATGAGGAAGGGGGTTTTGTGGTTATATTGAGGACAAACAACCTAGAAAAGGCAGGAGTGGCCATAGACAAGAACGGACCATCTAGAAGTCAAAACCAAAAAGGTGAAGGCCATGGCGCTCCAACTGTGCACCAGGCTTGAATTGATGCAAATGAAGAAGCTGATATCGACTTCCAAAAAAGACAATTTAGGCATGTTTTTCGCAGCCAAAACCCACAAGGACAGTTTTCCTCTTCGGGTCTTTGTAACTGAAAAGGGGTTCATGGCAAGGGGTGATGTCACGCTTCTTACTGCGTCACCTTTCTAACCTCGTACTGGATGATCCATTCCTGATACCAAACAAACTCCGAGGATGTTATACAGCACCTTCAGCAGGATGCATTGACAGTCAGGTACGGATTTTCGTTCGATGTAGAAGACCTGTTTTATTCAATCCCACATTAAAAATTATTTGCAGCCGTCAAAGAGTGTATTGAGGCAAAGGGAACTATGTTCTTTCAAAACGAATCTGGAGTTTCGGAAGAGTCATTTCTAAAACTTTTGCAATTCTGCCGTTCTGCCATGGTCATTGCGTTTGAGGGCAAGACTTACTTGCAAAAGAAAGGAATTTGTATAGGGTCGTGCCTGGTTCCAGTTCTCTGCGATATTTTTCTATCGCAGTGTGATCGGGCAATAGCCAATACGCTTCCCACCGGCCAGGTTTCCCGTATCTTTAGGTACGTGGACTACTATAGTCGGTTACAGGTTAAGAATGTAGCGGCAAATGCCCCTCAAAGGGAATCATATATTTTTCCGCCACCTCCGTATCCAATAACGTCTCGTCGTTTCGTGTGACGTCGCGGCCAACGCGCGAGAAGGGTCTTGCCTTTTGTACATATTTGCTTTATCTTTCGACTTTGACTTACATTGTGGAAGCCACGAGAGGGAGATTAGAGTTTTCCCTCTCCGGTGAAAACAAATACGAAAACCACCCAAGCGACGGAAACAAATACGACCGTCGCTTGGGTGGTTCTACTCGCACAACGTCCGGCAGACAATGAAGTACGAATATTCGACACCATACAATCCACCTCTTGGAAAAAAGGACAAGGGCTCAAATTTACACATGAGTTACCGGTGAATACCGTCCTTCAATTCTTGGATCTACAACAGACATGTACAAGTTAATGAAAAAAAAGTAATTAAGTTACTGAGTATTGGCCTCAAAAGTAATTTGAGTAGATTAGAAATTACTCAAATTGAAAGTAATTGAGTAAATTACTAACTACCGTAACAAATTAGCGAATTACTTTTGAACTTTTATATCGTTATAGTAACAAAAAAGTACATAAATGTTTTGATCCGTTAGCGAAATTCTGTTTTCACATACATGCTTTAATAGCTGGTTCTGCTTCTGTGTGATTAATTGTTTTCTACTTTTTTGTTTTCTGGTCAATGATGTACTGCGGATCTATCATTTCGACTTTGAGGTTTAGCACTGCCTGAGCTTTATTTTGAAGACATTGTTTGCTTGTCTATAATGTTATGTGAAGTACATGTAAAAGTACTTGGAGTAAAGTACAAAGTCAATTAGAGGTTATGTACCTCAAGTATAGTAAGTACACCGGGTGCAATATACGTGAAGTAAAGTACTATAAATAAAACATACTTTTAAAGTAAAGTGCAAATACTTTTTAACTCAATCTTTCATGATGCCCTTTCATACCCTATTTTTTAGCTTTATTTTAACTGCTACGCATTGCTCCAGGGGTAATCGGGGGAGCATCAGTTTTTTTCGGAAATGGCGGCAAATGTTGGATAACGTCAAGTCGCCACAGAGTAGTTGTTTTACTCTCGCTGACGAACGATTGAACACAATACACTTAGAAAACACTCTTTTCTATTGGTCTTTTAGCCGCCATTACTTTACTCAAAGAAATGACCAGATGACGTCTCGAAAGACGACAGCGCGTTTTCACATGACGATACACCATTTTTTGTTTCCAAATTTGAGGAATGTACTTCGAAGTTGGGAGTTTTTGCTTTCTTCAGAAATTACCAGAAAGAATACTTTAGTAAAGTACGAGTGCATGCTCAGAGAATGTACTTCAAGTAAAGTAAAAGTTTTCTAATCCTACTTGAATAAGTAGTACCATTTTCTTAAAGTACGTTTTAACACAGTTTTTTTTTTTTTTTAACGTTGAGGGGCATTATTAAGCATCTCAAACGATCTTCGAATCTGGGAAGACTATACATGTGTTGAGTCTTGGGAGGAATGGCAACGCAAAGAGGTTACCTCGGCATTGCTCTTTAGCATGCGATCCTTCAAGTACAGCCCAAACTACGGGAGCACCAGATGGGCTTCAGAGTGGCTGGTGCATTTCGTTGACTCCTTCGAGGGAGGCTGCAGTACGTGTAAACCTCCTCTAGTGGCCGAGAGTTCCTACGTTGGGGAGAAGCGGAGACAAACCTTTTTTTTTTAAATACGTCGTCTTCTTGAGCTCCGGGACACAAAGAAATGCTAGTCTTAGGCGTTAATCCTGCATTTACTGGGCCTAAAGCTGTATCCACACGACGGACCGGGCCGCGGACCGATGGATCACGTGATGCACGGCCCGCGGGCCGCTTGGCTGCAATGAGCATCCACACCGCGGACCAAAAGACCAGACGACAGAGCGAACGGGCCGGTCTAACCCTTGACCTCACAGCTCCGCCAAACGCATGCAGCGAGCTGCTTTGGGGCTATTTGTAAGGAGCCAAGATGGAGGTTGAACGAAAGAGACGTTTGGCCGCGGTGGCCCTGGCGTTGAATATTGAAGACGAGGACGACTTAAGTGAACCGAAAAAGGCATGGCGACATCTTTAGATGATTATTTGGGTAGTCGTCGCGACTATTGTCCCACGGAGCGGGGAATTGCTCCATAAGCGCGATGAAGTAAAACGTTGTATCGTCGCACAACAAAAAGTTCGTCTTCTTCGTCTTCCACAGTTGGCGCCAAAAGAAAACGACTTTGGATTTGGATTTCAATCCAAACAACAAAAATCAGCTTGTTGCCAGACTTAGCGCTTCAATTATACTAAAAACGCCGCGGTCCGCCGCCAAGGTCCGGGCGAGAAAAGTCGCTTGGCATTTCTCACAAGCGCGGGCCGCGGACCGCCGGCGGACCTCAAAAACCGGTGACGTAAGATCACATGATGCGCGGCCCGCGGACCAAAAGAGCAATTTGGTCCGTCGTGTGGATACACCTTTACTTGCGACGTGTTTGTCCGCTTCCCGCGCCTCGTAGCAGGGTTGTTGCAGTGGGGAACTCGTAAAAATGTTAGAATGTTTCGGACCCTCCAAACCACTCCCCAACCCCTGACTACGCGACATGCTTCCCCCTCTTGGCAAATATCAGCTGATCTTCCAATTATTATCCATTTTTGTGCAGGAATGTGTCTTGACCAGCAAACCTACCGCTAAAATTCAAAAGTAATTTGTAATTTGAGTAGAAGTTACTCAGAAAAGGTAATTAAAGTACACTACTAATTACCGAAATAAAAATGTAATTGAAAGTTACTGAACTACTCAGAAAAGTAGTTAAACTACAGTAACTTGAGTAGAGTAGTTGAACTACATACAAGTCTGATCTACAACTGTCGTTCTTTGAACATCCTACTTGCTGGAAGTACGCCCCAAGATCCAAGAAAGGCCTCCGGCAATACGATTTGGCACATTCGAAGATTATTAAGAGAGGAATCGTAAAAGCTCCCTAAATGCGGCGATAAAGAAATCCTGTGTACATTCAGCGGGGGACAGCGTTCACGATCAAGTGCAGCGTCTTCAGGATTCTTGCTACCCAAGTTCCATCTTATATGACGTCGCCCAGTCCATTATCACCTCACGCGGACGACAGAGGATAAAAAGGGACACAAATATCCGACCGGCTGTGCTTCCATACATTCGCCGCATTTCCCACAGCCTTAAGAAGATTGCATCGAAGTTTCACTCAGGTCAAGGTGGTGTTATCTGCACCGGACCAGCTAAAGAAGTTGTGTCCGAAAATTAACAACAAGCAGCAGGAACAGGGCGTGTGCGGAGTTCAACGTCAACAAAACTACGTCGAATGCCAATGTGCAGTCGTATACGAAATACCGTTTACTTGTAGGAAAGTGTATGTTGGACAGAAAGAAAGGTGTGTCAACGATCGTCTAAGATAACATGCCTTGGCACTAAAGTCGTCGCCAGCAGGCCACTTTGCCATACATGTCAGGGACTGCCAGTGCTCCGCCTTGTTTAGGAAAACAAAAATCCTGAAACGTTTCGGGGAACGACGAAGTCGCGAGCTCTACGAGGCACAGGCTATTCTGTCCAGTGGGGATGCCTGCGTAAGCGCGCTGTCCGTGGCCTTGTCACCGAAATAACTTTATTTTTTAAGTCGCGATCTTTACCGATCCTTAACCTCTAAGAATATTTTAGTCGTGAACTTCCTCTTTCTTTTTCTATCGGAGTTTGTATGACGTCTTCCCAGGACTTAATCGTTTTCAAAAAATTTTTAAAGCGACCAGCTTAAAGCTTAGTATCCCTCGCAATTCATTTTTAGGCAGTGTATGGGAGTACCCTATCTATAGCATATGTTTTGGCGCGATTTCATTATGCAGGCTTTAAGAGCATTCTTTGGTTTATTTCTTCTCTATCTCTTTTTCATCAAACGTCAGTTGTTAGCGCTCTATCCTGTTTCCCTTGTCTATCCTTGCTTGTCGTATATGCGCTGTTGATTCCACATAATGCCTACTGGGAGACAGAGTGGAGACTTTGGGCCTAAAGCTACGCGGAAGGGAGCCCCAAATTTCCTCTTTCCGCCTGTCCTCAGCTGTGTCAGTTACTTGTACGTCATTCAATTCCCCCTAGATAATTTCCACCAGTCTTCCAATCTTCTCTGTGTTATTAAAATGCACTTATCATCCATTCTTCCATTCTCGTCTGCAAACCCGAGCGCTCCGGCTAAATGTGTCGCCCCGTCCAGTAGGGCGGAAGCAAGCCCTGTGCACCTCAACACCACATGTTCTATAGTCTCGTCTTCCTCTTGGCAGACGGCACCCCGCGTATCCATTTTCTCATACTGTTCTAGCCTCAAAGAACAACGAGCTCCCCTGTGAATTAGCGTACCAATGTTCCTTCCTTATTTCCTGTTTTCGTCCCTTAGCACAGTTAAAACTGAATTCCCCTGCACCCTTTCCCCCCACATCTTTCTCTTGCTTTCTTTTACTTCCTTTTTCACTGAGGTAGTCTGCTCTGCTCCAGCACCTGACTGTTGGTATTTAAATTTTAGTTTTTGGGTTCAGTTTGTCCATTTAGTGTCCAGACTTTTTTTATGTATAGATGCTTATATGCCTTCCTCGCCCAACGCGTATCCTCAGTTGTGTCTAGCCTTTGTTCAAATTTCAACTTACTGATCGCCTCTATAGCCTCGAAAGATGCCCTGCCCATACCTCCCTGCATTCCTTCATTTGGTGTATTCCCATGCGCCCCCAGTGCCAGACGGCCCACGCTCCTCTGCCGGGTCTCTAAACTCGACTGGACCTCAAATGTCATGCATAATACCGGATTGCCTAAAGACAACCCCATCACCATGATCCCTTTCCATATTCCCCTAACTACTTTATATATATATTGTGATTCCGTAGTGCCCTATGCTTCATAATTGCTGCATTCGTGTTTTGTTTTTTTGTATATTTTCTTTCTGTTCTTCTAAGTATTGTTTTTCCTCATTCCACCATACTCCTAGATATTTATACTTCTCTACGTGTTCTATTAAAACTTCCTGAATTTGAGCGGGTTTATTTATACTTATTTTTGTTATAAACCATTATCCCCGACTTGTCGCCGCCGAATTTCTGGCCCAGAGAATCTCCTTGCTCTCCACAGATATGTACAGCTTCTGTAACCTATCCCGGCTATCTGCTAACAGTACAATGTCGTCTGCGTAGTACATTCCTGGTATAACTTGGTTTACTTTTCCCCCTCTCTCCATAATGACACATCAAAACCTATATTAGCTCGTCTGCGCACGCTTGACTCTCAAGTAAGGTCAAGGACGCCGGTGCGCCCGCTATGATCGCTTTCACCAACATGTTGCTTTTTCTTCCGGTGATCCTGTTCTTCTTTGGACACCACAACGCATATCGTACCTTCCGAAAAGCTTCTATCGTATTCATCACAAATCTAGTGACGTCACATGTGTGGTAGATTCCCTGAATGAAGAGACTAATAGACGCTGGGCGCAACGAGACACAGTACACGTGCTTCGTCTGAAACGCTACATCCCCCATCGACCTAACTCAACGACGAGACGTACTTTCCTTCCCGGCGGTGGCGTAATATTACATTGACGGAAAAGGACGTAGAAGAGGAGGACGGCCCTATCATTAAAGTTGGGAGCAACAACTCCATCCCTATTCCAACCATCGTTATTCATCTATAAATAGACAGTTCTAGTGGACCGTACGCTAGAGCTTTGCGTACGCAAGGAAATTGGGGGTCGTCAGTGCGAATGCGCAGAACGTAATAGAAGGGCTAGCTTATTGCGTACGCACGCAACGCTGGGGATTTTGCGTTGCGGGTCATCGGGCTTCGTGGGGAGCTCTCGAGAGATCTCGAGGCCAACGAGAGCACCAGTTTCAAAATGGCGGTATACCTCGACCGGCGCAGCAAGGGCGACGTGGTGTTCTCGAAGTTCAGTGTTACGTGAAATTGCGTGGTGTTCAGCTCGGCAATTCTTTCCGGGACCTACCGCGGTCGAATCAGATCGCCGCACAGCTGAAGGAGTGCACAGTGCAATTGTTCACCGCTCGCAATGTGCGTCAACGCTGCGATCTGCTCAACACTAAGCCTCTTCGCACAGTTCATCGCCAACGGACGAACGATTCTTCAAGAAATCGCCGAAGTTGTCGCTATGCGCAGGACGTCAGCAGGTCATGGACATCAGTAGACGACGGCACGTAAAAATAAAAGAAACTAAATGCTCTAGAAAAGCAACAAGGTGTAAAGTTGGGCGATTTGGTTGATGGTCATATTGAATGGGTTAAAACAGCCCAAAAAGACAAAGGACCAGTAAAAGGAAACACACAGACACAGCGCTGTGTCCGTGTGGTTTCTTTTACTGGTCCTTCGTCTTTTTGCGCTGTTTTAACCATTTCAATATGCTCTAAAAAAAGTTTGTAATATTTTTTTTTAGGGGGAGGCGAGAGGAGGGGGGGCATTTGGTTCGAAAAGATATGCGGCGACTTTGGTAGCTTTCCCGGTTATCAAAAGTCGCGACTTTGATAGCACCATATGCGTTCCACGCAATTATTGTACTTTTACGTGGGTTTCTAGATTAGCTGGAATGGTTTCACTGATTTTAGACTTTATATTTTATAACTTGTTAATTAAAATGCTGCGATTGGCACCTGTGGTGATCATTCGGACACTTTTGATTGCCATACATATTCGCGCATTTGAATTTAGATAACAAGCAACCAATTATATAAGAGCTTGAAAGACTGTATTCAAATATATTAATTGTATTATTGTTATTGACACAAATTACGGCTATGTAAGCCCCCAATAAATGCCGCGATCACAAAAATACGCCATTTAGCCATAAAATACTTTTCAGAAAAGTCTTGTTTTATTTTGAGCATATTAAACTGTGACATTGTTATCAAGATATATACAGACAAGCGGCTAAACACTGGATGTAATATAAAGGCCCATGCGTCACGCGTTGCTTTAGAAAAACACGCACACTTTTGCTCTCTGACTCGGGATTCCGTCTTTGGGTTTTTGTAGTCCGAACAGTTTTTCTTTATACGTTTTGTGACCATATTCCAAACTAATCACACGTGGCAATATTTTGAAAAATTTGGATTGGATTTGTTATTCTTCTGTTGGGAATAATCTTAAAGCAATTAATTATCTAAATACCCAAAATACCATTTAAAGTCACGCAGTTCAGTATTTCACATGACACTTATCTGAGCGAGAATAGGAAGCAAAAACAAACAAATATCCGCACATATTTTTTTTTTCAACAAATACAACATTATATGTTACCTCTAAGTGTACGAAACACCCTGTTTTTGAAAGGACTCTCAACTCCAAAATATTTCGAAGTGCCTGGATCGAACACGTATGTCACAAAATAAAGTTTCCACAAATAACTTCTTTAGCTCAATAATAACGCTGTGAGACACACCTTGAGTTATGAAGGATCCGATATTCACACCTACACCGAGAAATTAAATCCAAAATACAGGTTAGTTTCGGTTTCGTTCCATAATAAAAACATGCTTTCTGGCGTAAATATGACGCTCAACACTGTCTTTCCCTTCGGGATAAAGAGGTGACCTGCGCTCATAACGCCTTAGCTTCCTCGTATAAGCAGGAATATCTTGTTTCGCTGAGTGAACCCAGCCCATTACACAGGCTCAGCAACTGGTATGCCACACGCCCCTCCGACCCTCACTATAACCGCCATTTTCGAAAACGTGTGGCGCCACCTATAGTTAGTGGATGTCGCGAATAAGCACGCGGAATTAGTACGGCTCTGGCAAATTTAACCAAGATCATGTTCACTCGGAAACGTCGCGCAAACTAAACTCTGTCCGAGCAGGTCGTTTTTAGCGTACGCTAAACTATTGCGTGCGTAACAACCAGCAATGCTATACTAAAACTGTCTAATAAATCATCTTTTCCCCGTAACAATATACTAGCCTCATTTTGCTCTTTTTCCAATCATCGTGTACCTCTCCCCCCATCATTATTTGTCCGCTTGCCTGTCTTAAGTTTAATTGGCTTCTTGTTCCTAGTGCCGTTTCACCCTACATCTGGGCGCGGTAAATGCTACGATAGCCACATCGGAGCCAATCCCAGGCCATCTGAGTGTCACGTGACCTTGGAGAGGGGGCACAGTGACGTGCGTAAAGCGTATCACGGCCTACCTCCACAGGGTGGGACTGGCTAGGATAGCTCGTAGCGTTCCCTGCGTCCGAACGTAAGGTGAGTCAAACGGACTATGCCATCTGGGCCTGTCACCGTCCCAGCAGGTACTTTAAGGCCTGTTCACACTCTTGCAACCGAGTACGACCGAGAGAGACCAGACCGGTTTTCAAGGCTCTTGCGATCTCTTAGGACCAGCTCCGCTGCAGCGCATCTGGTCCTAAGAAGTCGCAAAAGGCTTAAAAACCGGTCTGGTCTCTCTCGGTCCTACTCGGTCGCAAGAGTGTGAACGGCGCTTTACTTTCTGCTCTGTCCCATTCCCCCGTGGTCATCTTAGTTGAATCCAGGGGAAAAGCTCACCCACTTTTGTGTGGATTCGGAGAAAAGCTGACCAGCCTTTTGACATACCCGGAGAAGAGCTCACCTCGAATTAAATTATTATGTAAAGTGATCGTTATCTTTTAATATTAGTACCAAGGTTTTAGGCGCCTCTCACGCAGACGGTACACCATGCAACAGAGTTAGTGCGAAGTGATTTTTCGCATTTTTCTAAGAGGAGAGGTTCATTACCTTTAATCGCGTGAGAGCAATTTCCACTGCACTACTAGTTTTGATAACAACCACTAAAATAAAAGAGAAAAAAAAAAGCCCATCGTTCGTTTATGTTGACAGTGTGCCGCAGTGTACACACTTCACATCCAGTAAACAAAAAAAAAACAAAAAAATCCGATCTTTTTGTAATGTTTAGGTTAGATTTATTCGATTTAAGTCATACTAATATCACTGTAGCTAGAAAATATCGATTATCACTGAATTATTTTTTTAAACACGGCAGGTTGTTTGATAAATTCTTCCGATCCGTGAAAACAATGCGGAAAAATAATTACTGCAATTTTAACAACTTTTTGTTCGTGAAAACTCCACTATATACTAGAACAAAAACAGCTTAGTTTTTTTGTCTTTTTTTGGCGAAAAAGTTGTATTAACTTTTCTTTTCGCAATCTGCTTTTCTTGCAATACGTATCTGGCGAACGAAGGCGGAGGTAATAATAAAGCTCAACGCGTGGATTTGTTCTGAAGACCACTTCTAAATCTTTCTAGTGTGGTGATTCTTTTATTTAAATACAGAACATATGCACATATTAAATGCATCAATTAACAAACAAGAATGAATAATAACAAAGAAAGTTTTTCAGGATTATACATATATTTTTTTTTTTTTTTGCGGTAAAGGTTTGATTTAAATCATACTAGTAAAACTGGTTTGATTTAAATCACGATTTAAGCCATCTTGATTTTTATTCTACACCCTAACCGTAGCCCTCGTTCCCCTTTTATGTCGACCCATTTCGCGTGACTGTCACCATATTTAAATCTGACGTAGCCGGGATTGTAAAACAACGTGACAAAAAAGAAAAAAAAAAAAGAACGGCGTTGAAATTAACAGCGATTAAGACGAATGGAAACAGCACATGGCGCACTCTCGACTGAAGTTTATTGAAAATAAATTTATTGAAAATTACTTCTCTCACAGAAATCAACCCGCGATAGGCCGACTTCGAAGCCAGTTGGCATCCCATACATGCACACACACACTATTTGAGAAAGGTAGCCCAGCGTACAATGCGCCGGTGTTTTTTTTGTTTTTTTTTGCGCTTAATAAGATGGCGCGACTTTGTCACCAGATATATAACCCACAGCTGTCGTTTTCGAATCCGTGCGCAACTAAACACCGAAATAAGGACGTTGAGTGCGCTACAGGCGTTGTCTACGAAGTTCCGATGACGTGTGGGATAACATGTGTGGGCCAGACGGGCAGGTGCGTGAATGATCGCATCCGCGAGCACGTAGCTTCCACAAGAACGACTCCTTCGGGGCATCTTGCGATTCATTGTAACCGGTGATCTTGCACCTCGGCCTTCAGTGACACTGAAAAGTGGGCTAGGTACAGAGATGAAGTTTTCGAGAGAATTGGATGAATCGCTTGAAATTAGGACCAGGAAGAAGAAAGTGCACAAGTGGCATGTCCTTATCATTATCTACAAATGAGTTTGAATTTCTGATACGCGAGCTGATAAGACAAGGATGCCGAATTTTTTTTTTTTCTGATGGCCATATTAATACGTTATTTCCAATAAGCTTCCGTTGAGAGTGTGCCCTGTCCTGTTTCTCTTCGTCTTAGTCCCTGTAATTTTTGGCGCTGTTTCTTTTTTTTTTTTTGCATTGAATTGATTGGTTTACATTAGCACTTTACTGAAATACAACCTTTTTTATGTTCCGTTCGAATGAGGTATGTACTGAAACAACTGCTTTTTAAACAATGGTGAAATGTGAAGATTTGGCTATGCGGTTTCGGTATACTACATAAAATATCATTTCATAAATAGATATTCAGCAACTACCCAACCTGCAGCCCATTACAGTGCTTATATTTTCCTACGTTTTTTTTTTTTTTTGTGAGTTTTATTTAGATTATTTTATTTTCGTCAGGCAAGACTTCACGTGTTCCAGGACGATTTCATTTTTTTACAAATTAATTTTGCTAGTGAAGTGGGGAATGACCGCATGTGCATAAGGTATACCCCAACATACTTCAGTTGAGTGAACGTGTTTCACTTGTGTGAGTGCTCGATGTATGGGAGCTTTTCTCCGCATCGGACAGTTTTGCGGTGAGCTTTTCTCCGCCGCCCGTCTCAGTTGTCCCGTTAGTGTTCGTGTCTTGTGCCGTGTTGCTGTTGGTCGTGTGTTCAATCTCGTTTGTTTCAAGTTCTGCGAATGTTGCCTCGATCGTTCGTCTAGTAAATTCCCTTGCCTCCTCTCCCTCTACATTTATCACCTCGTGTGTGGTCAATGAACAATATAACCCTTCTGTTTTTCTCCCCTTTGTATTAATGCTCCCAGAACCTTTTTGCTGCGTTCCTATAATTTTGATTTACCTCCATCATCCACTGCACTCCAGCTCTACCAATCTTGGCCTAGATTCGAGTAGATGTCTTTCTTTTTCTTTTCTAAATGCATCGCATTTCGGTGCTACCTCAGCGGATTTTCTTCGCCCATCTGTGTTTTCCTGAGGCCTCTTGTCGCCCTGCTATGACCGCCGTAGCTTCACTGCCCCACCAGCTTTTTGGTGTGTCTTTCCTTCTTCCTCTTTGTTTGGTTTTTAACTTCTCTAGCTCTATTTTAAAAGTGTTTACTAAATCGTCATTTGTATATTATCTCTCCAGTTGCCCGGAAACCATTCGTTCTGATACTTCTTGGAGTTGGTCATCGTTTAGGATCCATAGACATTCTCGTTCAAGAATTTATGTCTCTAGTTCTGCTGTACCGAACCTTATTTTAAGTCGCTTATGATCCCTTCCTAAGCTTTTCGTGCCTTCCTCATCTGTTCGAATGTGTCCTAATCTGTTATACAATTTGTTGGAGCTTAGACAGTAATCAATTGCTGAGTGCGAATTGTTTCTCTTCCACTATATTTTACCTCGTAGGAAACCGCGCGAAAACAGACGAGGAGGTAGAAGAAACACACGGGAAGAGCGACTCAAATATTTTCATAGCAAAACATGCGAAAACGACCATTCATCGTTGGTAGTACGACCCCCCGCCTGCGTATCACGAGGCAATTCATAACAGCGTGATGACACGTGATAAACGCGAGAAAGAGCGATATGACGCTAGCCAGATCCAAAAACGCCACCTCGCCATCTAGCAGTGCCAAAGACGGTTGGCTGACACTGGAGGCTCCCGTCTTTTGTTTTATTTGGTATGCCTCTACTATCGTTCTAGAGTCTAGACTCTAGACCCTTGGTCCTTCAGCTTGAACAAAATTTCGCTGTCACTCAATCTTGGCTCACACGTATACGTGTGAGCCAAGATTGAGTGACAGCGAAATTGCCGCGACTGTATACAGTCGCGGCAATGCATTGCAAGATGAGAGTATGCACACCCCTTCAGTGAACTATAGTGCCCTCTTAAAAACGTTCTTCGTTTTTTTTTTTTTTTTTTTCTAATTTTAGTTATTTGGTCTGGTCAGCGTCGTTGCGTCTTTTCTATTGAAGGACAGCTCCAATTCGGGCTTCTTTCGGTTTCCCCCGATATGGATAAAACCGGCTCGGGTGTTACTTTTCGGTGTTTATTGATTTACACTGAAAACGCAGAACCCTACTCACAATGTGTGAAGCGAATCTAGAAAGTAATGGGGAATCTCTTTGGTGAATTTGGAGCGAACAATAAGCGCCTTTAGTGCGGTAAATGCGAGCCCGCGCTTGCACGCGCTAGAAGATAAATCAACAAAAAACGCCCGAAAACCGCTCTAAATCCCAAAAGGCTCGCTGCGCAATCGCTACCTAACCCCACATTTACTCCCTAAAAAAAAAAAAAAAAAAAAAGTTGCATTTTTTTATTGATTGTGCACGGCTGACTTGCGCAGCCGCCGCCTAAAAAACCTCTGTTCCGCACTCAGGGACTCGAGCCAGGTAGCATGTCAGCAGTGGACTCAGAGCGTCTTCTGACGCAAGATTGTACTGGTTTATTTACGTGACTATATACTAGGAACCGGACAGCGTGAGATAGTTCAAGCATGTCAGTCGAATTGGATATGTTTCTGAGCACGCTGTACAACTTTATATTTTGACCTTTGCTCTAAGTGGAATAGTTATAAAGTTCATGAAGTATTCTGAAAATATTATTTCATCCGAAAACAAAAATAGCCTGTGTTGTTTTAAAGTATGAGCGAACTAATTCCTTCAATTTCGTCTTCCTAAATTACATCAAAATATTCTTAAACCTTGGCTGAAGTTCCGTGAAACACTTTGTATACATTTGTCAAGTGGATGACCCATGATCTCACTGTGTGACTTCCTCGTTCAATAGTGCGGCTCTGCAGTAGTGGCACAGGTGCGCCCGTCACGCGTGCCTGTTTTCGGCTTCCAATATCTTATTCTTTACTTCTTTGTGCCGTTCGTTCACGAGCAGAGCCATAGATTCTGTGAGAGTAGGACATTCTTTTGAAGATGCTTTCAGTCTATCAACCACTACCCGAGATCTGGCAACCGAATGTTTCCACCGCCATTATGTGCGAATCATGCATGACCCGCTCTGGATTAGCCACAGGCGTAACAGAGTTCCGAGGAACGAGAAATATTGCTAGAAACCGCGAATTTTAATGGGCTAGCTCAGAGTGGAGTGGAGAAACGTAAATGAATTCCCGTCTTGTGCTGTCGCGAGGTCGAGTCGTTCTAGCTAGATTTAGCGGGTCACGAGCTCCACCGATCCGCCGAACTCACTCAGTATATACAGCCATGTTCTGCACCGCATGTGCGGCATTAGTATTGCGGGGGGGGGGGGGGGGGGGGGGGGGACAACACGAGAAGATCCCTTTTTTTATTTACAGCAGAACCATCGCCTTGACTGTCTGTCGAAAAATCCAGTTCTTGTACTCTCTGTGCTCTTTTCTCGTATTTTGTTGACATTATTTTTTCGACGGCACTAATACCTCAAACTTTAGCAATAAGATGAGCTCTTCTAGTACTGAGTGACTGAATCGTCGCGTCCACTGCGCAGAGGCCCCTGCGTGACCACCTGGCCGTGCGGTACCTGCTGTCCGAAGCCCGCCGTCACCAGGTGACCGAGAAGAGGCTGTGCCGTGCCCACATGGAGCTCCAGGGACAAACGGCCACGTACCTTTGCTACCTGGCCAGCACCCGCAAGGGACATGTGCGTCGCTACTCTCCACGCACGGAGCTTCGGACTCTCTCTCGGGGGTCTGACCTCATTGACAACACTTGCCCATTCTATAGTAAACTTTAGCGGCAGGAACAAAGTGGTAAACTGGGCCTGCTGTTACTAACTAAAAACGTAATTGATAAATATCAGCTTTAAAAAAATAGGAACGAAGAAAGGAACAAACACGCCAGGATGGAGCCGAACTCCTGTAACTAAATTTATTACTTATTTAATACTTATTTACCGACGCCATAGCATTATGGAAACATTACTTGCACGCAAACAGATTCTGTGATTCGCTTGGAGGAGGTGATATGCTTACCGCATGAGAGATCACATTGATAGCTGTGTCGCTGTGCAGATTCTTAGGCACTGCATTGTTCATTTCGGGTCATTCACAGCCACAAACTCACGAGGGGCGGTTTGCTCATCTTGCGGCCGCGGCTGCGGCCAAGAGGGATTTTTATGCCACGTGACCAGCTCCATGGGGGCAAGGTTGAGGGAAGTACTTAGCGTCCCTGCCTACTGTCGGAGAAGTCCGTGCAACTTTGAGTAGAAACCTCCAATTTCGCTCGCAAAAACTGACTGCCTATGCTTTTAACTGGTGTCCGATTAACCGCCCCTTTATACTTTAGGAACGGCAGGTAAAGTAACGGCCAGGAAAGGTAAATATTAACCCCACCCCCCCAAAAAAAAAAAAAGAAAAAAAATTTTACGCGAGATAAAAGCGGTGGCAGTATATTTATATCTCCGCACCAGCGCTGGAGTCCTGAGCTTTCTGCTTTAGTCGAGAGGTAAGAGCGCCAGTAATTGTCGTCTCGGCATGAAAGTTCCGGGCTCAAACCACGCCGGAATTTTTTTTTTCTTGTGCTTAATTGGTGGAAGTTTTTTTTGTTTTTTTTTTAATTGTTACTATCACAGTGTGTATAAGTACGAATTAGGCGCCTCCTGTTTTTGAAAGGAGTCATAGCAAGAGCGTTGTATATTTGAAAAAAACACAAAAGTGCATGTAGTTGCTGGGGGAAGAAAGCTTTTTTCGGCCCCGTTTGTGTTAAAGTCATACCGATGCTGTAATCTTGGTTCCTTTTTAATGAACATTATAAAACGATTGTATTAGCCCGTTAACTTGGCCTGATATTTATTTTTCTTCCGGTGTGTCGATTCAACAGGTGGGACAAATCGTAGAAACCGCGTAAGGCGCAGTAGTGCAAGTGGATGATTTGGACGGTTTGCTAAAAGGATCACAGTTAAAAAATAAGACACACGCGCAAAATACAAAAAAGATATATAATAAAAAAAGTTTTTGGCGTGATTTGAACTCGGAAGTCTCACGCCGCGACGACAAGTCCCGACTACAGCAAAAGGCGAGTATCGCCGACGCTGGCGGAGTTATATAACTATACACTCCGTGCGACGCGACTGGCGCGCCGCCGCGCGGCCGGTACTGAAAGTAGGCAGTGAGAACCCCAGAGAAAACGAAACCGAAACCACTCCGCGTAGGTTGGTACGCATTGAAGTCGGAGCGGTGCGGTTGCGCTGAGTTCACAGCATGGAGTGCTGCCTGTGCGTGCTGCGCCATTAAGTGCTTCAATAGTTATGCGTCGTATCTCGTGCGGACAAAGTTTCACAGTTTTTCACCTCGCTGATGTTTTGTGGGACAGCGACAACGACGGAGCCGTGCCGTACGACGGGAGAAATTTGATCTCCCGATCATGTCTGCCACTGTGTCGGCACGGCTGACATATTCTACACTGCCGTTTGCGCTCTGCGTTTGTTTTCGCACCAGTAACGCCTTCATGTGTCAGCGCCGATGGGACGAACTGAAATGCCATCCCACACTCGCGGTTATGCAGTGCCGATTTCGTTGGAGGAATGCCCTCCAAAAAAGTTTCGTCCCCATCGTACATGTCGATATTTTCGGACAAGTATGGCACGCAATATCTACTCCATGAAGAAAGATTCGATCGGTAAAAAAAGTGGCAAATATAAATCTAAAGAAAACAACAATGAAACTCGAAATCACTAAAGAATCGATGTTTGAGTATGGAAGTTTATGTGGTGAGCTTTCTTTCTTGATCAGCCTCCTTTTGGATGTGGAAACGCTGACACCCCGAGTCCTGTCGACAACATTTTTTTTCTCGGCTTTAGATCCACCTATTGCAAAGTGGTTCGAACTGGAAGTACCGTCCGCTGGTCCCTTCCTACCTGTAAAGTGTGCACCTCCCACGATGAGTGGCATTATCTTGACAGCCTTTGACGATCAAAGCCAATTCCCACTTAGTTACGCCGCCCAAACTAAATTTCCACCTGGTTTCGCTATGCCAACTCTTTTTGGTATAATAAGTGTTGTGTCAAGTTACGATCATGTCAACGTACCTGTGCGCCGAAAATCAGCACCTCCCACAGCAGGTTATTACACAACAGCTGACCGCAAAAGCCCTTGACGGCCAAACTGTGTGTTGGCCGACAACTTTGTTTTCTCGGCTTTGTAACCACCTTTCATAAAGTGGTTTCAATTGGAAATACAGTCTACTAGTCCCTTCCTACCTCTAAAGTTCCACCTCCCACGACCAGTGGTATTCTCTTGACAGCCTTTTCATGGTCAAAACCGGTTCCCATTGAGCTACGCCGACCAAACTGAATGTTCACCTGGTTTCCCTATGCCCCCTTTTTTTGTACAATAAGTGCTGTGTCATGTTACTGTCAAGTCCAAGCACCTGCGTGCCCAAATCTGCACTTTGCACAGCCCGCAATAACACAACAATTTGGGTCCAATATTGAATATCCCGTACAGCTTTATTTCTTTATTCGTTAGAAACCTAACTTTCACACCTGCTGTCTTAATGAAACTTGGCACAATTCGTGCACAAACTTGGTGAACATCTCACTCGCCTCCAATATCATCGTTCCAGCAGTTCTACGTTTACAGCGACGAGCGAAATAAATTTTCCACTCAGAGGAATTATGGTGGCGACCGTCTTGCTTTTCGGAAAATTGCTCAAACTCCTTTTTCGGCCGCAACTAGAGAAATTACCCCTAAGAGCGACCCAAACTCAATATATAAGAAGTGGAGAACAGCTAGATGCCCTTCTTAGGTCTGCCCCAGCACTCATGCAACGCCATCATCAACGTATCGGCTCAAAAAGCAAAAGTTTCGTCCGGGCGCGCTTCCGCCGCCACAGCTTGGCATGCGAAAAGGCGCCGCAGGCTGCTGAGCGCGCATCACTGTCGAACGCCAGCTCCTCCGCTAGCGGCGCTGCGCGCGTTTTTCAAAGCGCCCCCTATAGTTCCCGCACGGAGTGTATACTGCACCGCTTTTATCTCGCTTGATTTTTCCTTTATTTTGTGTCATATTTACCTTCCCTGGCCGTAACTTCACCTGCCGCTCCTCAAATATAAATGAGCGGTTAATTTGACTCCAGTTGAAAGCCTCTGCGGTGAGTTTCTACGAGCGATATTAAACTTTGGTACTCGAAGCGACACGGATTTCTCAGCCATTAGGCAGGGACGTTAGGTAATTCCTTGTCCCCATGGAGCTGGTCACGTGACATAAAAATCCCTCTTGACCGCAGCCGCGGCCGCAAGATGAGCAAACCGCCCCAGGGGGATTAGTGGCTGTGGACTACATAGCTCTACGCAGGTGGGAGCATGTGATACAAAAGCTCGCGCTACAGAACCCGGGTTCCTCGGCTCAAATCTCCAGCCCTGTCTGTTTCGATCTATATGAGCATCGTGCCGACATGCGGTCGTGCATCACCACTGCGTGATGGATGATACAGGCCCGGGCTAGCAGTGCCACTGCAGGGACAACATGTCTTTTACAGCGGAGACGCCAGTCGCCCATTGGGACTGACGTCTTCCCGCTGTGTAGAACACCGACAACACAATTACTTTCGCCGCTCACGTGTTCACACACAGCCGCTGACGTCCTCCAGTGGACTAATTGAAGACTATTTTCTTTCATTAGGAGTTGCAGCAGCAGTATCATGGCCGGAAAGAAAGGAGTGTCGAAGAGTCTGCACGCTTGGTTGGCCTCGCCCTGCCTAAGCCTCCCGGAGACACCAAGGACTGCTAAGTTCCGAACGTGTTTGTTCTGTAGGACGTTCTTGTTTTAGACTCCCCGACCCAGTGATATGTAGAGGGCCGTCGTAAATCGCCCGAAACGAGCGCTTACTTGTCTAGATGCAGTCGTCACGATTAAAACAATGTTTGAGGCACCCTATTTGTCACATTTTATTTTGCTGCATCAACGTGTCTGCATGGACCTATATTAAAATATAAGGGTTTGCTATTTCATGATGTAATAATGTCTATTCATGCTTAGATTCTGAACATGGCGTGATTTGTATTTCGCTATTAAAATCTTGTTTTCGTTCAGTATGCTAATGATAATTTATGGTGCAACTTGGGGCACCTCTTATAGCCCGCCCCCCACCGATAGTCGGGGAATCATGTCCTCGCTTTTGTTGTTTTGGGCCTCGTATCCAAGATAACCATAGGGGTGCGCAGCATCCACTTGTTCACTCCACAAAGCCCACGTCCCGTTACGACGATGGTGGCGGCACAGAACGCCATGGCGCGTTCAGTGTGCGTTCCCCAGAAACGCATCCAGGACGCGGCAGCGGCTGAGCACCCGCCGCTCCAGAAGCAGGTCGAAGGGCGCCAGCGAGTGCATCCACAGCGGCAACCATGCCCACGTCCGGAACAGGGGTGGGAGCCAGTGAGGCCGCCTCTGCTGGACCACGTTCAGAACCAGCAGCGACAGCGCCGCCAGTAACACCGGCACGCCGATGGCGCTGAATAAGGCGGTACCGACGAAGGACAGCGCAAGCACAACGACGGGTAGGCTGACGAAGAGGACCAGGAGGTAGGCGAGCGCGAACCAGCGGTACTGGGCGGCCGTGCTCGCCAACAGTCGGGCCAGGGGCAGTGGGAACCGCATAAAGGGCACCGGGTAAAAGAGGAGCGCGCCGTAGACGTTCAGGAAGCTGTGGCATAGGGCCAGCTGCAGAGCGTCGCGGGTCGGCTCTCCCGCGAGGGCGGCCAGTATGCCCGTGGTCGTGGTACCGATGTTGGCGCCCAGGAGCAGTGGGTACACGCGCTCCAGGTCCACTTCACTGGCGGCCGAGAGGAGCGTGAGCATGGAGCTGACGGCCGTGCTGCTCTGGAGGACTAGGGTGACAAGGAGGCCCAGGCAGAGGCAGGTGTAGCCCTCGATGAAGCCCTTGGGGAGGCGCGAGAGCGCAAGGACCAGGTGTAGCCTCAAGGCTGGGTTGAGGGTGCGTGCCAGGAGGCTCAGGCAGCCCAGGAGCAGCAGTAGCGAGAAGAAGAGCAGGAGGAGGCCGGTCCCTTGGTCGCCGAGCTGGAGCTGTGCCATAGCGCTGCGGCCTGCGGTTTGAATATTTCAATATGGTACCTGGAGCCCGTGTTTGACTGGTGTGTTTACCGCGTCTTCAAAACTGGTCGTTGATTTTCGACTGATCATATCATAAAACTGTCATGCTATTGCCTGCCGCGATCCTGGTTGTGGGACAGCGGCGGGGGTGGATATGACAGACGCTTATCCTGCTGTAGATTGCGCTGTAGCCGGGTAGTCGACGTAAACCAAAGCGGACACGTGGTGGAACGCCGCGACAACGACGACCTTTGCGTCCGCTCTGCTTTTTCGCTAGCGTTTCTAAGGCCAACCGCCAGGATCGCGACACCCGGGAGTGTAACACACCGGTTCCTGTGAGACAATTTGTTGCCACTTTCGGACCACCTTCGCCGCATGGGTAGACTCGGTAAGAGCACCTGTCGAAGGCGCGTTCCGGACATCGTAGTTGAGGAAGGGTGCCTCAACGTCCTTCCATTTTGGGTGTTGAAATTCTTTGTAGGATTTCATGTCGAAAGTACGCGCTCACAAAGAGAAGGCGAAGAAATTTCCGGGGACAAAATGCCACTGTAGTACAGTTAAGGCCAAGAGTGCATGCCGAGACGTGCTTTCACGCACTCCAAGAAAAAAAAAAAAAAAAGGAATCATTTAGGACAAAATGGTTAGGCAAAGCGCGTGTGGATTGTGGAGGCACCCTAAGGAGGTGGTATGTTGAGATGCTCGATTATGCAGGGTGTGCGAAAGCGGCTGATCTGGTTCCTGAACTTACATGATCGTGTGCAAGAACTGCCGTTGAAAGAGCAGCAGATGCGGACCGTGCTGAGCGCAGGCACAGCATGCCCGTGTTCCGAGGCCTTGTGCGGTTCTGTGTCCTCTAGCTGCGATTGAGAGTTGTCGCTAAGAATGAAAATTTTACTTGATGTCTACATTCAAAACATTTATACACCGCTGAGTGCGGAATGTAATGAGCAAAGAAGTTGCGCGAAATTTTTACCTACTGGCAAATGCCGTTAAAACATTTGTGTGCATTAGATGATGACAATAATAAAGATATAATAGTGGCTTTTGATCACTATTGATCATGTATTTCATTCATTGCTGTTTCTTTTTTATTGTTTAATTTTGTTCTGTTTTGTACAATTATTTCCCATTCCTGCGATCGCCTTCGCAGTGCAGAAGTATTAAAAATATATATATATATATATATATATAAAACATACTACGATAACAATGCTTTTTATTCCAGGAGCATTTTGTGACAGACCAAATACGGTTCTGTCAAAGCCATAGTGCTTGTGGGGCGGAAACCCGGCAAATCGATCGGCGAAAACGAAGGGTACATAATGCGACCGAACTCTGCTGCCAGCACATGCAGCGGGGGGTTAAAAAACGTGACGTGCAGCCAAAATTCCTATAAGGTACAAAGGGCCGCTTAAAATCACTACTTCAGCAGTGGCTAAGCACTACATTTTGCAAAAAAAAAACAACAACAAAAGCTTGGCATCCATAGAGCTTCAAAGATACTGATTTTCAGATACAAAAACAAGCTGTTATCAACACCCTTTAAAATACGGTCAAGTTTAGTTTCCCAGAGCTCCGCGCAATTCCCAAGTAACGTAATACCGTACCGAAGTTTGCTATAGCCAAAGTCATGTGCGATTGATTTCCCCGCAAAGAACGGCACAAAGACTATGGTTATAACTTATAAAGCAGTAACTAAAACTCCGAAGCTTTCTACAAGCGCACAATAAATGCGAATGCCCATGGCATTTCATACATAATCAAACATCACACTTGAATACTTGACATGATCAACATATTCCAGACGGAAACACTCACAATCAAGACAATTCGAGCATTTTATAGGTTACTGGCGTGTCAAGGTTCACTTTCTTTAGCGCATTCCTAAGTTTGATTTTCAATGCATTAATTGTAATATATTTTTTGCCGAACCAGTTCATTACTATGCGTTCTAACCAGTCGACATGTATCAAGGTTGATACACAAGCAGAAATGCGTGGAAGCCTACGATAGAGCAGAACTAAAACCGCTTCAAAATCTCAAACTCTTCTAAAACCACATTAATATGTTGTAATGATATATATATATATATATATATATATAGATATATATATATATATATATATATATATATATATATATATATATATATATCATCAAATATGCGGTAGTCGTATGGAGATACGCGTGTACGTGGCTCTTTGTTTGGCGCCCGTTATATGAATGGCGTGACTGCTCAATATGGTATCGACCAGACTTGTACCTATCTCAAATTCTCCACTCACGATACTGTATTTCAAATAGCGCCACCGCCACTCCAGACGTTTTAAAATATAACCTCCTTGGGTACGAAGCGTGCGACTGAATCCGCGTCCTAGCCGTACGCTGACGTATACACCTTTTCCGTCTAACCTCGACCCAGCGCGTAATATGCATAGCCTCGACTCGGCGAGTCGGCGCACAGCGCGAATAGTTCTTCCGGTTCTAACACTTCCGGTATGCGGGAGCAGGCCTAGTCGGCTGGCAAGATGCTGAAGTGGTGCGCGTTAAATGGGTTTTGAAGCCCTTGACAGCGTAGTGAGTTGTAATAAGGTGGGTTAATACGTCGATGTATCATGTCCGCGCATATTTGGTCATCGGGCTGCCACTGCGCAGTCGTTGGCTGCAGCAGCAATTTCCGAAAACGGAAGATAGCGCGCGACAAATTGTGCACCGAACACAAGAAGTCGCAAAGCGAATGCGGCTGTAACGTATACACTTTGCATCGCTTCCCCGCTGATATCAGCGGGGAAGCGATGCAATATCAGCACATAAGAAAAGCAAAATAGGCAGTATAGAAACAGACATCTACAATCGCAGTAATAGGCCTCGACAAGTCAAATGTGGAACGAATTTTGCAGCTTGTGGTGCAAATGTAAGACCGTG